>NC_080672.1:214010306-214252806 GCF_030247195.1 Topomyia yanbarensis | reverse complement strand
TTGAATTTTAAGTTGATCTGACTTCCGGTTCCGGAGTTACGGGTTGAAGAGTGCGGTCACACAGCAAATTCCCATATAAAGTGGTACCACCATGATGTTCAAATGATGTAAAACATATTAAAATAGATGTAACATTACTTTAGTTTGCGGGTTTGGATCACTAATGATCAATCAAAGCAGCTTTGACCACATTGGCCACCTATGACGGTTCATGACACCCCCAGGGAACCCGCCAAGTTCCTAAGCTAATATCACATCCATTCCTCAATGAATTATCAACCGATTTTTACAAACTTGATTTCAAATGAAAGATACAGTAATACCATTGACTGCTGCTGAATTTCATTCGGTTCTGACTCTTGCTTCCGGAGTTACAGGGGTGTTAGAAAGTATACACTGGAATTTCCGATATAAATCGGTACCATCGTAATACCTCAGAGGCTAAAAACTATTGAAATGGCCACCAAATTACTTCTAATCGCAGATCTAGATCACTGATTGCCAATCAAACATTCTTTGAATATATTGTCCACTATCGACGATTCCGGAAGTCCGGAATTCCGAGCATATTCCACAATTAAAGTCACATCGGTTCTTCGGTGATGACTGAACCGATTTTCTCAAACCAAGTCTCAAATGGAAGGCAAAATATGCAGTTGAGCATTGCGCTGCCGCCCCTCCCCCGCCTTGCCCTTACACCTTCCTTTTTCATCACTTCCCTCCCCTTGGACCACCCTCACGCCCGCATTTCCTTCATCCACCCCGTATACCGAAATAAGATGAAGGATTTCTGACGCATCCTCCACTCTCACTCTAATAACCCCCCATTTCCTCCACTTTCAAATCCATTCCACCAACTTTTCAAAATATAATCACATGAAGACAACATTGAACTCATGCTGATTAAGCTAATTAAATATTATTCTTTTGCCTTTCTCATATAGAAAGGTTATGCAATTGCTCCAAAAACCGACTTTCTAACCGAGGGCCGGAGGGTCGAGTCTCACATAATATTCGACTCAGTTTGCCAAGATCGCAAAATATCTGTGTGTATGTATGTGTGTATGTATGTATGTTTTTTTTAGAGAGCAGTAAAAAAATTTCAGGAAAACCCTGAATGAGGAAAAATGTTCAAAAACCCCAATGTCTCAAGGAAATGGTTTGGGCTGCCATCACCCGACCCGCTAAAAACCCCTGCTCTTGCCCAGAACCTGATTCCTCCCCGGCACTACCTTACGGCATTACTTCGAGGAGGGGTTTTTATGTGCATAGCACACACTCTAATTCAACTACTTACTAGTTCGTTTCTTCCGCAGGGTTACAGCCCCACTCCTCTACACACCACCAATTCTCTACCATTCACACAGACTGGCAAGTTCTGCATGGCAGTCGGAAAGCTGGCTGTGAGTCGAGGCTTAGTACTCCTCCCCTACGAGAACAGTCTGGGCGGCAAACTTCAGACTGTCTAATTCACCGAGCCCTTCGGCTCCCTTGTGCCAGTTAGCACCGCAACTCCCTTCTCGCACCATTCAGCGCCTTTTACACATTGAGCACCAGACTTGTTCGCGAACTACTCGGTCTAGTCCCCGACGATGGACCTAGCCTACTCCGACGGAGAATTCCCCGGCGAGAGAAGTTCTCCCAAAACCGAGCCAACCAACCAGATGTCGAGGTCAGTTCGACGATTCCGGTGGAGCAGGGCGTCCGGTTCGCTGATGCCCCGACGACCTGCGACTGGTGGTATTTCGTTGCGGTCTACTCAGTCTAGTCCCTGGCGGTGGATCTAGCTTACGCCGACGGAGAGTTCCCCGACGAAGGAGGCTCTCCCGATACCGATTCTTCTTTTGTTTTAGCACCACAGTTTCTTGACCCTTTGGCTTCCTCTCGTTCCATTTCGCTCTACTTTCCCGATGAGCCATTCAGCTCCCGCCCTCACTTGTTCGCGAACTACTCAGTCTAGTCCCCAATAATGGATCTAGCCTATTCTCCTGCAACCGAGCGGTAGATTTCTCCTGATTCCGATGTTCGTTTTTTTGTGAGCCATTTAGCTCACCGCGTCGTCCCGATCTACTCGATCTAGTCCCCGGCGGTGGATCTAGCCTACTCAACGGGCCATACAGTAGGTGCTGAGGTCTATCCGGCGATTCCGGTTGGGGCGTAGCTTCCAGTTCACCAGCGCCCAACGACCCACTGTTAGCTCTGCGACGCGATCTACTCGGTCTAATCCCCGGCGGTAGATCTAGCCTACTCACGAGCTACCCGGTAGGATGTCGAGGACGGTTCAGCGATTCCGGTGAAGCTTTACGTCCGGTTCCCAGGCGCCGCGACGACCCAACTCGGTGCTACTTCACGTACTACTCAACTGGTCCCCGGCGGTGGACCTGGTCTACACAGTTGGAGAGTTCCCCGGCGGCGGAGTTTCTCTCGAGACCCGATTTGCGGCTTCTTGCTGGTCTTCGCCATTTCCTCTGCAGCTCGAAGAGTATGCTCGAGACCACTCTGTTGACAGCGTCCCAGGTATGTTCGTCACGGCAATCTCTTCGACGATATTGTCCACTGTCATACCAGGTATGACCCTACGAACTTCTTCGAATCTAGGGCATTCGAAGACCACGTGTTCCGGTGACTCCTGCACAGTCGCACACTCCGGGCAAAGGGGTGACGAAGCATGTCCAAACCGATGCAAGTACTTCCGGAAGCATCCGTGTCCGGACAAAAACTGCGTCAAATGGAAGTTCACCTCTCCATGGTTCCTATGTACCCAGGCCGATACATTTGGGATCAGTCGGTGGGTCCACCTTACTTTCTCCGCGTTGTCCCACTCCTGTTGCCATTTAGCCAACGAGTCCGCTCGAACCAGTCTCCTAGCGTTACGTGCATTTCTCCGCTAATAGCATTCCACGTCCTCCGCCAGGGTAATGCAGATGGGGATCATCCCGGCGATAACGCATACTGCCTCCGACGATATTGTTCTGTAGGCATTCGCGACTCGTATGGCCATCAGGCGGATTGTCCTGTTTAGCTTTTCACGGTTCCGCTTGGTTTTCAGCGCAGCACTCCAGGCCATATCGGAGTATCGATGACGAAACAGTAGATAGCAGACGTCTCGTGCTGCTTCTCGGACCGCCGACGTTTGGCATGATTCTCGCTATTGCGTTCGTTGCCTTCGCCGACTTTTCACAGGCGTAATCAACGTGGTTGTTGAAGCTCAACCGGTCGTCGATTATAATTCCCAATTGCTTCAATGCACGTTTCGATACAATCACGTGCCCTCCGACGTCGATCTGCATCCGTTGAACCGACCGGCAGTTGCTGACCTACAACACCTCCGTCTTGTGGTGAGCTATTTGCAGCTTGACCCCGTTCATCCAGCTCTCGATCGCGTCTATTGTCTCCATCACCGACACTTCCACTTCTTCGAGGGTCTCACCCATTACCGTTAGTGACACGTCGTCCGCGAATCCTACGATTTTCACTTTCTTAGGCAGCTGCAGCGTTAAGACCCCATCGTACATCCCGTTCCAAAGGGTTGGACTGAGAATGGAGCCCTGAGGAACGCCCGCTGTGACACGCAGTGACTTCTGTCCTTCGCTCGTCTCGTACAGCAGCACTCTGTTCTGAAAGTAGCTCTTCAGGATCTGGCATAGATAGTCGGGAACCCTCATTCTATGCAGCGATGGCTTCCCAGCTGGCACTGTTGAACGCGTTCTTCACATCTATCGTGACCACAGCGCAGTGTCGATCTCCTTTTCGCTTCTGTTTAGATGACTTCTCAGCACTCTCTCGCACTATCCGAATTGCATCCACTGTCGATGCTCCTTTGCGGAAACCGAACTGCATCTTGGACAGTCCGCGCTCACCTTCCGTGAATTTCGTCAACCTGTTAAGAATGATCCTTTCCAGGAGTTTTCCGAGTGTATCCAGCAGGCATATGGGCCTGTACGAGGTCGGATCGCCAGGTGGCTTCCCTGGCTTCGGCAGCAACACCAGCTTCTGGACCTTCCACATTTCGGGGAAGTTGCCTTCATTTAGGCACTTCTGCATCACTATCCTGAACATGTCCGGATATGCCAGGATCGCAGCTTTCAGTACCACGTTTGGTATTCCATCCGGACCAGGGGCTTTCTTTGATTTTAGGCGCTTCGATGCTTCTGCTAGCTCGTCGTTAGTCACTTGCCGATCTGTGCTTGTTCCTTCTTCTTCGCCGTACGGTGTCGGTGGCCATATAGTTGGATCGTGCTTCGGGAAAAGACCCTCGACGATTATCTTCAGCTTGCTCGGACACATTTCGGCTGGCGTTGTCGGACCCTTCATTTTCGCCATCACGACTCGGTATGCGTCACTCCAGGGATTGGCGTCTACTTCTCGGCATAGCTCCTTGTGGCACTCTGACTTGCTAAGTCTGATCTCCCGTTTTAAAGCAGCCCTAGCTTCCTGAAACGCTGCCTTACGCTCTTCTCTATCTGGTTCCGACCTTGCTCTTTGGGCGCGCCTTCTGGCTCTGAGACAAGCAGCGCGTAACGTACTAAGCGTCTCGTTCCACCAGTAAGCTGGACGCCGTTTGTTGCGTGGTTCCAGTTTTCGCGGCATTGTGGCGTCACAAGCCGCCACAATCCTTCTTGTTAGGTCAGCCGCATCCACGTTCTCGGTCCCGCCGTTCGGCCGAAGTGCCTCAACAAAGAGATCTTTGTTGAAGGCTTTCGTCTTCCACTTTCGTTCGCCGGTCACCCTTCTCTGTACTTCCGCGGGGTTCCGTTGACCGATACGGTAGCGAATCTCCTGGTGGTCACTATGCGTATACGTTTCGCATACTCTCCAATTCATGTTCGCCGTCAATGAGGGACTACAGAATGTGACGTCGATGATAGACTCCCTCCCGTCTCTCCGAAATGTGCAGAGCCTTCATTGCACAATCGTACGTCTAACCTCGCTAGAGCTTCCTGCAGGATACACCCTCTTGTGTTGGTTACTCTACTGCCCCATTCCACAGCCCAGGCGTTGAAGTCACCACCAATGACTACCGGCTTCCGATCGATCAACTGCTTGGTTAACTGCTCCAGCATTAGGCTGAACTGCTCTACTGTCCACCTTGGGGGAGCGTAGCAGCTACATACGAAGATGCCGTTGATTTTGGCTATCACGAAACCCTCGTATGAACGTTCTACCACTTCTTGGATGGGGAATCTTCCCATTACTTGTATCATAGCGGTTCCTGATCTATCCGCCACCCAGTTACCGTTATTAGGGGGGACTTGATAAGGCTCTGCGATCAAAGCGACATCGCACATAGTTTCTGTCGTAGACGCCACAACAGATGCTGTGCGGTATCACAGTAATTCAGGTTTATCTGGGTCACCTCCATCACCGTTGGCCTGCAGTCGCCTTCTTGTAGGCTGAACATTTAAAGCCACCCGTCTGATGGTCGTTTCCTTCCGCTGGGGTGCAAAGCAAGCACTTCGGCCTCTGCGTGCAGTCTCTCGCAAGATGGCCCGTCTCTCCGCATTTCCAGCACATCCCGGATCTGTCCGGGCCATTGCAAGCCCGTGCTAAATGTCCAAAGCCTAAACATTTGAAGCATTTCTCCGCTTGTTTATTTACTCGTGGGGCGGCTCTCAGTAGGCATCTCGACCATCCAACTGTATTTTTACCTACCTCCAGCGCCTTGTCTGCAGCGGTTACCGGTAAACGAATCATCGCTGTCTACGTTCCTCCGTATCCTTTCCTTAACCGGATCGTCATGTGCACCTCGCCCAGTTTGCACTGCTGCTTCAGAGTACCTCTTAGCTCGTCTTCCTTCGTAGTATTCTTCTTAAGCTCGAGGAGCATCTCATTTTTTGGGTACGCCTGACTCTTAACACGTTTTCCCCAAATCTTTCAGCTCCGTGTCCTCTCCGACCTTTTTGAGTAGTGCTGCGTACGTAGTCTCGTCATTTGCTTTGACGAGCACGGCTTCTCCTTTGGGTGCCTTCTGACGAGCCGAGGGTTTTGATTTCCTCTTCTGCTCCCCTTTTCGCTCCTCCTTCTTTTTTTCTGTTTCCCGCGTTTCTCCTTCCGACCTACAACGGTACTCCAGCTTTCACTCTGCAAGGTGGCGTCCTTTCCTTCGGCAGCAACAGCGTTCTCGAGCGTCTGCCTCTTTGACCCGCCTGGTCTTTCGTCTCCTGGCGAGGATCTTGTCCTCTTTGGAGTTATGGGAACTGTCGTGTTCTTCACTCCAATCTGCCTCTCCTTGCTCTGTTTCGGAGGGGCTAGGAGGATAGTGGCCTTAGCCGACGCCGATGCTTGCTCAACTGAATCTGCCCTCTGCGTTGCCGTATCGTACTCTTTCACGGCAGACAGTAGCGCCTTCCGGATTTTGATGACCATCTCCTTAATATCTTTGTGGACATTGTTTCTCGTGTCCACGAACTTGTGGAGCTCCTCCACCAAGTGCCTCGCTACCACTACCTTTGGCGTTTGTGGGGTGTAGCTCATTCCGTTCTGCTCCGGCTGTTTTTGTTGCTGCTGTTGCTGTTTCGGCTTCCCATCCTCCTGTTCTTGCTGGATGACTTCAGCTACTATTGGTGGTGGTGACCTCACCAACCCACCTCTGGCAAACGGATTCATCATGCCTGCTCCATTTATATCGGTTGCTTGTTTTTTCTCCATTTTTTTGGGTCCCAACTCCGGGCCACTGTCTCCACTCGCTGCACATAGTCGCCTCTCGCGATTCCATGATTATCTATGCTGCCAAAAAGCAGCAGTGAGGTCATGCAAGGGTTGACACTATCCTTCATGGGGAGTAGTGTTCAGAGCCGGATCGGCGTAAATCGGGAATGCTTCAACCGAACCTAGTACCACCAACCAAATGATGGCGAGTTTCAAACGTACCCGGAGACCTGCCAGGGTTTTGTTGGGACGGAGGCAGCCATGCTGTTAGCCCACTCCCCATTTCAAGTCGGTGTCATCCTTCCTTACTCAGGGAGTAGAACAGCACGCCTGTCAGCCCAAAGTCGCCATCCTATTCGTCATCCGTGTCCTGTCCGTTGACGTTCGCCATGACCAGTATACCATAATCAGGATGTTACTGGCGTCGATCCTGATGTGCCGGTTGGCACTCCGGTTGGGCTAGAGTGCTTTTATTGCATAGATCTTAGATTATTGGAATCTTAGGATCTTAGCAGAAGCGGCACAGACTCGCTTCGTCGGAGCTGCTTTCGGAGTTATGGCTTTTTTAGAGGTTTAGAAGAGCCCAATCTTAGCCCCACCATATCCTAGCAAAGCTCCCCAACTCTCAGTAGGACCGTTAGTGGGGGGGGGGGCGGGTTCGTTAGGCCCCTACACTCCTGTCCCTCCTGTCCCTGCTGCCACCAGTATGTATGTATGTATGTATGTATGTATGTATGTATGTATGTATGTATGTATTTATGTGTGTGTATGTGCGGATTTGTTAACAAAATGTCCACATCGGTTTCTCGGAGATGGCTGAACCGATTTTTACAAATTAAAATTCAAATTAAAGGTATAATATTCCCATAGGTTGCTATTGAATTTCATTTTCAACCGACCTTTTGTTTCAGATTACGAGTTGAAGAGTATGGTTACAAAACAAAATTTGTTGATTTGTCCACATCGGTTTCTCGGAATTTTCTGAACCGATTTTGACAAACTTTATTTTAAATGAAAGGTCCATCAGCTGCTGTTGAATTTTGTGTGGATCCGAGTTCTGGTTCCTGAATTGCAGGGTGATACGTACGATCACGCAGCAAATCCCGATTCTAACGAATTCTGCGATGAATGTAAAAAGGTGAAATTTTTTCCAAAATGTAAACACAACTGTTGAATTTGTAGATCTAGGTCACCAACAGTCATTCAAAGTCTCTTTGGCCACACTGGCCACCAACGACGGATCCGGAAGCATCCAAATTCAGAATAACGGTTATATTGGTTTCTCGAAAATGGCTAGAACGATTTAATCAACTTAGTCTCAAATGAAAGGTGTTGCGTCCCCGGAAACTGATATTAAATTCCATCTCCATCCGACTTCCAGCTCCGGAGTTACGGGTTGTGGAGTGCGATCACATAGAAAACTCCGATTCAAACCGATACCGTGATGAATGCAAAAAGGTGCTCTTATATATACTTACCAAGTGTAATAAGAATGAAAGACATTTTCATAATGTTATATTGTACGAACCATCTATTAAATCATAGTTTGTAGAAATGAGAAAGGCACAATTGCACCTCTAGGTCGATTGAAACAGGTTTTTTAGTATAACTTTCGTATCTTTTACTTTTTGTTAACACAACCTTTGAACAGCTTATTGAAAACTTCAAGCCGTGTATTTTTCTTCAAGACACCGAAAGTCTAACTTTTTTCTTTAAAAAGTTATGGACACTTTCGTTAAAAAATAGCCTATTTCAAGGCTCAATATCGCTGATGCGGGCACCTAAAATTGAACACTGTTTCAATCACATGTAAGACCATACTTTTTAGTATAGTTGAGCAAAAATTGGCGAATACGATATTTTTTTAAAATTTGCAATTTAGATTTAAAGTTTGTAGTTTTGCAGGTTCAACGCATTAACGCATTTACACACATATCGTTGTATTATGAAAAAGCCACTTTCAAATATCATTCTCTCATCGCAGCAAGCTTTGCATAAGTGAAACGACTGTCAAATTTTTTTTTCTGATTTTATTCGTTTTAAATAAAACTAGTAAATATGGATATTAGTCGAAGAGAGTTGGCGAATTTGCTTATCACTGGTAAAAAAACAGATGAACAGCTTAAGTTCATTACAAGTAGTAATCCAAATGTAAAATTGAGACTTGTAAATGTTCGAAAAAAATTTATATTTTGTTAAAACAACCTTTGAACAGCTTTTAGAAAACTTCAATCCACGTTTTTTCATAACTCTGAAAGTCTAACTTTATTCTTTCAAACGTTATGGAAACTTTTCGCTCATAAATAGCCCTTTTTCAAATGTTATTATCTCTGATTGGGGCAAATAAAATTAAGTTCGGATTGAACCATAGAAAAGAACATACTTTTAAGCATATATGAGCAAAAATCGGAAAACATTATTTTTTTAAACATGTAATTTTAAATTTATTAACCAAAGTTTTAAATTTTGTCGCATAGCGACATAAAAGAAATTGCCTAAAGCCTTTGTATTTCCTTTTCTGTTTTGCTTACATATCAACAATACAGAGTGTGTTCATTAAAAATAATTTGGCTATAAAAACCTGCCAAATGACTTTAAAATGCATGAAACATTGATATGTTTGACGAAAATTGACTTCTTTGGACTTTGGTACATTTTTGCCTTTCTCATATAGAAAGGTTATGCAATCACTCCAAAAATCGTCAATCATACCGGCCCGGAGGGAGTATGCAGTGAGGGGTTACTACTTTAAAATTAAAACTAGTTTAAAATTTCTTAACAAGTTGAAAATTTTCGGCAGGACCTGGACCTCCCGGATCTTTCTCCATGATCCACCGCTGGTTTCAAGCGATGTTTCAGTATCACATAGTATCTCAAGATCGTGGCTGTCGATCCATTGTATGTATGTGCAAATCGTACTGACCATGTAATATTCATTTCCACCATTGTAGTCATGGAATCGTAGTATGGACAAATGAGAAAAGCACAATTGCACCACTAGGTGGATTAAAACAGGTTTATATTTTGGGAATGCGTCGAGTTGAGACGAAAACGTAATATGATTAATAAGGGACCATTCATAAATTACGTAACGCAAAAATTGCCCAAAATTGACTCCCCCCTCCCCCCATGTAACAAATTGTCACACATTTCTCCATCCCCCCCTCCCCTATTACGTAACAAATTCCAAGAAAAAATATTTTTTTCTTCGGTGAAAACATGTTACGTAACGATCTAGCTAACTCCCCCTCCCCCCTATGTCACAACATGTCACAACTTGTTGCACCCCCTCCCCCCCTAAAAGCGTTACGTAATTTATGAATGGTCCCTAACGAGGATAACACTTTCCGAATGTAGAGAGAAATTTATGAAAAATGACGATTTCCATTCGACTCTAGCAGGTTCTGATCGATTTTGATGAGCATTTGATTTTTGTTGTATGACCAATTATATGTATAGATCAAATGTTCAAAAACAGTAATTTAAGGTCAAGATAGCATCATTTTGAAACCGCCGATTTCGGAGGTTTAGTATCTTCGATGAGTCTTACAAATGTTAAACAGCGCATCATTTGATAAAATTATTTTGACGGTATATCGTCTAAGAAGTATTTATGGTGAATTTTCTCAGGTTAATATTCATGACTACAATAAAGTCTCAACAAATGCGCTAAAGACACGATCTTTGTTACTATTTTCAGAAAAATTAATTCTGCATAATTTTAAAATTTCAAAAATTACGGTTTCGGAATTATGCCGTTTGGACAGTAAGATCGATTTTCACCAAACCCCTACCAAACCGAATTTCTGGCTACGCCGCTGACTTCAAGTAAGTAGAAACAAAGTTGTAGAACGTCGTTCACAGGAAACTTATTCGAATGCTGAATATCTATTATAATACATTGACACCCCAATTTTATCAGCCAAATATGAACATATGTTTGATGGGCTCTAGCAGACGAACAAGACTGAATTCGAGTAAATCCTGTCTTGAGCATGTTTTCCGTATAATGAAGATGGAAATATGCAAAAATAAAAAGTTCATCATAATCAGAAATAGTTATCAGACTACATCAAGGGACGGGAAGAATATTTTAACAGCTTCAGTTTATTATAAAGAAAAAAATTGCCCGATTTATTCAATGTCCCCATTTTGTCAGCCTAAAATACACCATGAGATTGATAAAAATGGGTCTTTACTGTATGTATTATTCACTGTGTTTCACATTAATAGGTACATTTCATTTTTGGGGATTTTTTTATTGCATCAAACTACAACAATGTTTAGGTAGCTTTCAAGGGGTTATTTTATAGACTTCTTCCAAAATTTGGCGAACCTATTCCAATTCGTAAACCAATTAATTGGTATACTTAAGGGTTTATATGTTGTAGATAGAGAAAATACTGAAATTTTCAGCTTTTTTCCTACACAATATTACGAAAGCTTATTAAACATTTTTGCCTTTCTCATTTAGAAAGGTTATGCAATCACTCTGAAAAACGTTAACCTAATCCCGGCCCGGAGGGCCGAGTGTCATATCCCATTCGATTCAGTTCGTCGAGATCGGAAAAAGTCTGTATGTGTGTGTGTATATGTGTGTGTATGTGTGTGTGTATGTGTGTATGTGCGTATGTGTCAAATAATGTCACTCATTTTTCTCAGAGATGGCTGGACCGATTTGCCCAAACTTAGTCTCAAATGAAAGGTGCATCCTTCCCATCGGCTGCTATTGAATTTTGGATCGATCGGAATTCTGGTTCCGGAATTACGGGTTTCAGAGTGCGGCCACACAGAAATTTCTGTCATATCCCATTCGACTCAGTTCGTCGAGATCGGAAAAAGTCTGTATGTGTGTGTGTGTATGTTTGTGCGTATGTGTCAAATAATGTCACTCATTTTTCTCAGAGATGGCTGGATCGATTTGCCCAAACTTAGTCTCAAATGAAAGGTGCAACCTTCCCATCGACTGCTATTGGATTTTGGATCGATCGGAATTCTGATTCCGGAATTACGGGTTTCAGAGTGCGGCCACACAGAAATTTCTGTCATATCCCATTCGACTCAGTTCGTCGAGATCGGAAAAAGTCTGTATGTGTGTGTGTGTGTGTATGTTTGTGCGTATGTGTCAAATAATGTCACTCATTTTTCTCAGAGATGGCTGGATCGATTTGCCCAAACTTAGTCTCAAATGAAAGGTGCAACCTTCCCATCGACTGCTATTGAACTTTGGATCGATCGGAATTCTGATTCCGGAATTACGGGTTTCAGAGTGCGGCCACACAGAAATTTCTCATATAAACTATAGGAAAAATTAAAAATAGAATTTTTATTTTTGATGCTAAATGTGTTCAAGGTGCATGAAACGTCGAGATTTGATGGAAACTCGAAAAAAATTTGACGACGATTCACTTTTTTGGATTTTGGCACATTTTTGCCTTTCTCATATAGAAAGGTTATGCAATCACTCTGAAAAACGTCAACCCAATCCCGGCCCGGAGGGCCGAGTGTCATATCCTATTCGATTCAGTTCGTCGAGATCGGAAAAAGTCTGTATGTGTGTGTGTATGTATGTATGTGTGTATGTGTGTGTATGTGTGTATGTGTGTGTATGTGTGTATGTGTGTGTATGTGTGTGTATGTATGTGCGTATGTGTCAAATAATGTCACTCATTTTTCTCAGAGATGGCTGGACCGATTTGCCCAAACTTAGTCTCAAATGAAAGGTGCAACCTTCCCATCGGCTGCTATTGAATTTTGGATCGATCGGAATTCTGGTTCCGGAATTACGGGTTTCAGAGTGCGGCCACACAGAAATTTCTGTCATATCCCATTCGACTCAGTTCGTCGAGATCGGAAAAAGTCTGTATGTGTGTGTGTGTGTATGTTTGTGCGTATGTGTCAAATAATGTCACTCATTTTTCTCAGAGATGGCTGGATCGATTTGCCCAAACTTAGTCTCAAATGAAAGGTGCAACCTTCCCATCGACTGCTATTGAATTTTGGATCGATCGGAATTCTGATTCCGGAATTACGGGTTTCAGAGTGCGGCCACACAGAAATTTCTCATATAAACTATAGGAAAAATTAAAAATAGAATTTTTATTTTTGATGCTAAATGTGTTCAAGGTGCATGAAACGTCGAGATTTGATGGAAACTCGAAAAAAATTTGACGACGATTAACTTTTTTGGATTTTGGCACATTTTTGCCTTTCTCATATAGAAAGGTTATGCAATCACTCTGAAAAACGTCAACCTAATCCCGGCCCGGAGGGCCGAGTGTCATATCCCATTCGATTCAGTTCGTCGAGATCGGAAAAAGTCTGTATGTGTGTGTATGTATGTATGTGTGTATGTGTGTATGTGTGTATGTGTGTGTATGTGTGTGTGTATGTGTGTGTATGTATGTGCGTATGTGTCAAATAATGTCACTCATTTTTCTCAGAGATGGCTGGACCGATTTGCCCAAAATTAGTCTCAAATGAAAGGTGCAACCTTCCCATCGGCTGCTATTGAATTTTGGATCGATCGGAATTCTGGTTCCGGAATTACGGGTTTCAGAGTGCGGCCACACAGAAATTTCTCATATAAACTATAGGAAAAATTAAAAATAGAATTTTTATTTTTGATGCTAAATGTGTTCAAGGTGCATGAAACGTCGAGATTTGATGCAAACTGGAAAAAAAAATTTGACGACGGTTCACTTTTTTGGATTTTGGCACATTTTTGCCTTTTTCATATAGAAAGGTTATGCAATCACTCTGAAAAACGTCAACCCAATCCCGGCCCGGAGGGCCGAGTGTCATATCCCATTCGACTCAGTTCGTCGAGATCGGAAAAAGTCTGCATGTGTGTATGTGTGTGTATGTATGTGCGTATGTGTCAAATAATGTCACTCATTTTTCTCAGAGATGGCTGGAACGATTTGCCCAAACTTAGTCTCAAATGAAAGGTGCAACCTTCCCATCAGCTGCTATTGAATTTTGGATCGATCGGAATTCTGGTTCCGGAATTGCGGGTTTCAGAGTGCGGCCACACAGAAATTTCTCATATAAACTATAGGAAAAATTAAAAATAGAATTTTTATTTTTGATGCTAAATGTGTTCAAGGTGCATGAAACGTCGAGATTTGATGCAAACTGGAAAAAAAAATTTGACGACGGTTCACTTTTTTGGATTTTGGCACATTTTTGCCTTTTTCATATAGAAAGGTTATGCAATCACTCTGAAAAACGTCAACCTAATTCTAATTTTTTTTCGACTCGCATAAGGTTTCTGGATTTTAACAAGGGCGTAGTTGATGGTTCACGGAGAGGGGTTACACCCCCCCCCCCCTCTACTGTTCACTCCCCTCCTTTAAAAATCTCTTTAAATCACCCCTCAGACCACCACCCCATCCAGCCGTCATACCAATTTAAGCTGGGGAGTCGTTCGTTCATGGGACTTTCGCCCTCCTCAAATACCCACCCCCGCATGACAAAATGAGTTAGCAAGCAGATAACATTGATCTAATGCTGATTAGGCTAATGGAGTATGATATTTTTTTGTTTCAAGTGTTTCACCGTCGTAATGTAGCTCATCAAGTTCGTGGCTGGCATGCCATTGTATATAAGTGCAAAGTGTACTAAGAATGTAATGGAGATTTCCACAATTATGTTGAACATAAAAAGCCTCCGTGCCATAGATTAGAGAAATGAGAAAGGCACAATTGCACCGCTAGGTGGATTAAAACAGGTTTTTTGTTTCAAGTGTTTCACCGTCGACAAGTAGCTCATTAAGTTCGTGGCTGTCATGCCATTGTGTATAAGTGCAAAGTGTACTAAGAATGTAATGGACATTTCCACAATTATGTTGAACATAAAGAGCCTCTGTGCCATAGTTTAGAGAAATGAGAAAGGCACAATTGCACCGCTAGGTGGATTAAAACAAGTTTTTCCTAATAAGTTTGTGAAAATTATAAACTATTTTAATTTTTTTAATAGTTTAATTTTTTATTTAACCGTGATTTTTTAATAAATAGTGACCATCTCTTAACAACGTAGTCTATTTTTCATGGCTTGCGGTGAGCACGATCTCTCGAATTGCTGAACTGAAAATTATGGAATAGAAATTAATTTTTAGTGTTCTTTACAGATTTAACTCGCCGCGCAGATAGCTCTGAATTAGACCCGCTGGTGCCCTAAGACGATTTCGCTAGATTTTCAGAGCACTGTGCATCCAGTGTATTAACGCAAGTGACGGAAGGTTATTGAAAAGATTCGTGAAAATGAAAATTCCAGTAATTTTGATGATTCTCCCAAACGGTTCGTTTTCGAGAGGTTTTTATTTGTTCTTTGGCATTAGCATTAGCGATAATAATTTAAATCAAGGATACAACTGGGAAGTAACCTTTAGAAAAAGTCGATGTCGAAGTAAAATTTGGAACTATGCACGCATGCACTTCAGAGATAGCGTGATATCAGGAGCTGCGATTTCATTTCAACGCTTTTTTGTGAAAAGGGCGATACTTTCAAATATAAACATAAGGCTTTTCTCATACATGCGAATGAGGGCTTTGAAACGCAGCAAATTAACCTAAAAATTTGGATTCTACGATATTGCTTTCTTAAACTACAGCAAAAAATACAACGGGCGAAACTGTATTTTTGTTTGTTTATTTAAAGTTTCGCCCTCCACGCTCCATGCAAACAAACAGGGCGATACTTTTTTTGCTAGCAGTTTAGAGGCGAAACTGTTATTTTCATATTTTTTAGGATTATCAAGCTGATACCAGCTGTAAATAGAAACAATGATCGCTATTGAAAAAACCCGGACAAAATCGGTGGTGTAAAACGGTAGTTATTGTAAAATAACGTAAGGGCGATACTTCAATGCTGATAAGTGTTACCGAAAAAGTAAACAATCGCCAAAGGGGCGATACTATCCTTTTGTCAATTTCAATAGCAAAAACGTTTTTAATCCACCTAACAGTGTTATGAGACATTTCTTATAACTCTTATCACTCTCTTCGGATATTATATCGTTTGAGAACATTTAGAACTTAATGCTTCGCGATGTTTTTGATAACACATACTACATGGGATAGTGGCAGGACTCAGAGAATCGCTCAAATCAGCATAGGACAACATCAGTGCTAGAAATCTCAAACCAAATCAATGGGAAAGCGAAAAAATGGCCTATAAAATAAAGTATCTAAATTGTGGTGGGAAAACTGAATTTTCCTAAAGGGGTTATATATTGTACTGAGCCAAAAAAATTGAAATTTTTTTTTGAATCGATTTGATGTTTATACTTTACTCAAATTTCCAACGCGACTGAGAACTATCAGGAATCAGAATATATTGGCTCAAATGGCACGTTCCCCGTACATAGTCGGGGATTTGTGCCTTGCCGTGTGTTTTCATCATTTCCTGAGCGGAAGGAAAGGACAAGGAGGTGTGGGGAAGTAGACTTGGAAGGGTGGGAAAAACAGCACAAAACAAAAAATAAACAACAGGTAAATTAAACTCACAAGTAGTTCAACTTGCCTGCGAATAAGCCTAAAGCTCTTTACCACATTGGATAAGAAACTTTAGTATGTCTCTGAGTTTCAGTCGACCAAACATGGTTTCGTCTATATAAGGACGGCTGAAGACTCGTAATCGCAATTGCGCTAGCGCTGGGCAGTTGCATATCAGATGATATGAAGTTCCGTAGTCGGATTCACAAAGATCACATGAAAAAGACTCAGCGCGCTGAATAGTTGCCATGTGATAATTGAGTTTGCAGTGGCCGGTTAAAGCCCTGGTCAGCATGCCGCAGTGGAGCTTCGAAAAATGTAAGAGATTTTTCGAAACCACTGGGCATGGTTGTTCTAGAAACGCCTTTGTTTGGCGACACGTTTGTAGATTTCTCCAATAATTGCGGTGCTCGGACGAAGCCCAGGACCGTATTTTTTCCCTTATCCAACTTGTCGAAATTGGCAGCGCGGGCTCAGGACCAATGAAGTCAATCGCTGAACCTGCCCTGGCCAATTCGTCAGCCCATTCATTTCCAGTAATACCGCAATGTCCGGGCACCCAGACAAGGTAAATAGTGTTGACAATGCTTAGTTCTTCGATTTGGGTTCGGCACGCGATCACTAGCTTGGACCGGGATTTGTCTGAGCTAAGGGCCTTGATTGCAGCCTGACTATCGGAGCAGAAGTTTATAACTCTGCCGGACAAACTCAGTTGAAGGGCCGATTGCACCCCGCACATAATCGCAAAGATTTCTGCTTGGAATACAGTACAGTATCTACCTAGTGAGTGAGATTGTTCCAGTCTCATTTCACGACAGTAGACACCAGCACCAGCACGTCCCTCCATCAGAGAACCGTCAGTGTAACAAACCACTTGCGTTTGTTGTTGTCTTTCCATAAAGCCAGACAACCACTCCTCTCGAGAGGGAATCTTAACATGGAATGTCCTGTAAGGAAAACTACAAGTGAGTGTAATATCGCTGGGAGCAAGAATATCTTCACCCCATGTAACCATTTGTGACCACAATCGTGTATGACTGGTAGCAAGATCAACATGATTACTGTTCCAAAGCCCAGTAACCTGCAGTCTGTATGCACATGATAGTGCTTCTTGTTTTAAGTGTATGTGTAATGGTTTGATATTTAGAAGTGCCTCAAGAGCAGCAGTCGGAGTCGTGGTGAAAGCACCAGTCAACGCCATGAGCGCCATTCTTTGCAGATGGTTTAGCTTTGACTGGACTGTCACCACCTCTCCCCTCTGCCACCACACAAGGCATCCGTATGACAGTATTGGACGTACAATTGTCGTGTAAATCCAATAGATGTATTTAGGTTTGAGACCCCAGGTCTTTCCAAAAGTTCGTCTGCACTGCCCGAAGGCCATGCACGCTTTCTTGACTCTGAACTCAATGTGAGCAGACCAATTCAGTTTGGAATCCAATATGACTCCAACGTATTTGACTTGATCTGCACACAGCAGCTCAGAATCAAAGAACTGCAAGGGACGAACCCCGGTTGTTATTCGCTTCTTCGTGAAAAGAACCATTGAAGTTTTGCTTGGGTTAACTGATAGTTTAACTTGTCGACACCACTGTTCGACAGCTCTTAATGCCTGTTGCATCAAGTCAAAGATTGTTCCGATGCAAAATCCAGTAATTAGTATTTGGTAATCGTCAGCAAACCCGTAGGTTGGAAATCCAAGCTCATTGAGTTTCTTCAACAAGCCGTCAGCTACTAAGTTCCATAACAAAGGTGACAGAACGCCGCCCTGAGGACAACCGCAAATACTCAACTTCCGTATCTCAGCCTGTCGCAGTGACGAGCAAAGTATGCGGTTACTAAGCATTGCGTTTATCCAACCTGAGATACATGCAGGTATCCCATGACCGCGCGTCGCTTCCAGAATAGACTGGAAGGACACATTGTCAAAAGCACCCTCAATATCTAGGAATACACCCAAGCTAGATTGCTTGAGCGAGAAGGCTTTCTCAATGTTGTAAACAACATCGTGAAGCAGAGTGATCGTGGATTTCCCACACTGATATGCATGTTGCATTTTGTGCAGAGGATATTCAACTAAACTAACGTTCCTGATGTGATGATCGATTATCCGTTCCAAAGCTTTCAGAAGAAAAGAACTTAAGCTGATAGGCCTAAAACTCTTGGCTTCTTCATAGCTTGAGCGCCCCCCTTTGGGAATAAATCTAACAGTTATTTCTCGCCATGCTTTCGGGATATACCCGGTAGCAAGACTGGAAAGCAAAATCTTTTTCAAGACATGTTTAAGAATATCAAATCCCTTTTGCAGTAGCACGGGAAGTATCCCATCTTTTCCGGGTGATTTGTATGGAGCAAAGCTGTCAACTGCCCACTTGACCGATTCAGTGGAAACCAATGTGCGTGCTAGCGCCCACGAGTCCGAATCACCAGAATGAGATCTGTGAACATTGATCAACTCCGGATCGATACAACCTGGAAAGTGTGTGTCGAAGAGACAATTAAGAACATCTTTTTCGTCTGTCACATAAACACCATCTCTGGTTTTCAAGGAGTTCATCTGAAAATCATTCGATTTGGAGAGAATTTTATTTAATCTGCTAGCCTCGTTCAGACTAGAGACATTAGTGCATAGGCTTTGCCAGCCAGCCCGTTCTGCAGATCTAAGACATTTCTTATATGCACTACGAGCTGACCTGAAAGCCCTGGAGTCATCACGCTGACGCCGGTTCCAAGCTCTTCTCATAACTTTCTTCATTCTATCAAGCTCAGCCCTCCACCAAGGGGTTCCCCTAGTCGATTTAACAGTACGAAGTGGACAAGCTTCTTCGTAGGATGCTAATATGAATGAGTTTGTCGTATCCACGACGTCATCTAAGTCGTCTAGTTGACTAATTTTCGGAAAATATCCATGAAATTTAGTCGCTAAGTTTTCCAAAAAGAGGTCCCAGTTTGTAGACTTAGGATTACGATATGTCACCACATTGAAGGTGACATCAAAATGCTCGAAAAATATATATTTATGATCGGATAGAGACGGTTCAGTTTCATTTGGAACCTGCCAATTTCCCAGTTCATGCAAAATTCTATCAGAGCAAAGTGTTATGTCTAACACCTCCTCCCTCCCAGACCTCGCAAAAGTTGGTCGGTTTCCCACATTCAGAATATGGAGATTTGTACTACTTATGTACTCCATCAGTTCAGAGCCTCTCAGATTGATGTCTGAGCTGCCCCAAATGATGTGATGAGCATTCGCATCACTGCCGATAATGAGCGGAAGCCCATTTCTGCTACAATATGATACAACGCTTTTGAAATCATCAGAAGGAGATGATTCGTTATGCGGTAGGTATGCTGAACAGTATATATATTTCTTGTCTACGTTTCCGACAGTCAATGTAACTGTGACAACACAGATATCGCGAGTTGTGAGCTCCGATATGAGACACGCGTCAATAGCCTTATTTGCAAGAATGCAAGCACGAGGCATTTCACGTGGGTTAGTCATGCCTGTCTTGTTGTAAGCAATGAAGGCAGTGTTAAGTAACTTTCCAAAATAGAAGTTTCCTTTATGGAAATACGGTTCTTGAACCAATGCTATGGAAGCTTTACCTTCCTGCATGAGTCGAGATAAATTCATAGTTGCTGTACGTTTATGTTGGAGATTGACTTGTGCTATTCTAACCATTGTTGATTAGAGAACTGTACATTTCATCTCCAACACAAATTGCACAACAACTAGAGGACACCAAGCGAGTTGGGATGTTAACGCATTTAGCGAGCCATATCAGGTTTAAATGGGACATGATCATTTGATTCCCACGATTTGCGAAGAAAATAATGGTCCACTGTGTCAGAGATTCGCATAACACAGCAAGGGCAAAACCCAAAATGCTCCGTGCGCGACTGGCATATTTTAGACCCTCCAATCATTAAGTCCTCGGCACGGAACTACACCTTGACTTAGGGTCTCCTACTTTCAGTCGCCTCCTACGACATGGCAGCAGGACTCCAGTGGCTCAATTCTAGGCCGGATAACACACGGCCTCTGGGCAGGTTCATCTGTACACATCGAAATTTGATAATCGAGACTCAACAAAACTTCACCGAACTACCATCAGCCGAGAGTCTCTGCAAACCCCCAGCCAACAAAAATTCGGCAAAATTAAGTGGATCATCGGTGAAAAAAATCGGCGTGTAGAGTGAACGTTCCGCTGCGTAATGCAGCGTACTGGGGAGTTCGCCCGACTCTTCCCAGGCTCCGTTCGCCATTGAGAATGTTTTCAACCCCCTCAACAATTTTACCCATAGCACGGGTCGCATGACACTATGGAATTGGGGTTCCCTGTATGGTAGATTTTTACCACTGAAACAGGTAGTCCGTAGTGTAATTCTTAGCCGGTTGAAACAACCACTACCGACACTACATGGCTTATCTAGGCTGTTCGGTGAAAGAAGCTGACATTGAAGAACAGCTTCCATATTCAGATGGGCGAACAGCCGCAGAAGGAAGGAAGGAAGGAAGGATAACGGGAGGAGAGGGATTTGGGCTAAGCGCTTATTTAAAGGCGGCACTGGCTCGCCTTGTCAGGGCTGCTTTAGGGCATGTGGTATTTAGGCCTAGGACGTATAGGGCCCACTACCTCGTCCTACCACACCCGCAGTCAGCCCCCGCTGCTGGTTCGGGTCGCGAATCACAACTAGTTGCTATCGCGATTAAGCATTATCCACCACCTATGACCCGCCCGGTTGCTTGCAGCTCAGCTTCCCACGTAGCGTTCCTCCACCACCACGGGGCCCGGGCTAAATTGTGGTGGGAAAACTGAATTTTCCTAAAGGGGTTATATATTGTACTGAGCCAAAAAAATTGAAATTTTTTTTTGAATCGATTTGATGTTTATACTTTACTCAAATTTCCAACGCGACTGAGAACTAAGAAATCAACGCTTTTTCTTGAAAAGGGCAATACTAGCAGTGATACCATTCAAAGAAAATCAACAGTGAATATTTCCAGACTTGGTTTTATTTCCTATTTAAGATCTATTGTGCTTTTTACATCCTAGATTGCATGATTCAGTGATCGAAACCCAAAACTTCTAAAGTATTTGAAATTATTAAATTAAAATTTGTTTTTGCTATTCAAATTGACAAAATGATAGTATCGCCCCTTTGGCGATTGTTTACTTTTTCGGTCCCACCTATCAGCATTGACAAATAACAGTTTCGCCTCTAAACTGCTATCAAAAAAAGTATCACCCTGTTTGTTTGCATGGAGCATGGAGGGCGAAACTTTAAATAAACAAACAAAAATACAGTTTCGCCCGTTGTATTTTTTGCTGTAGTTTAAGAAAGTAATATCGTAGAATCAAAATTTTTAGGTTAATTTGTTGCGTTTCAAAGCCCTCATTAGCACGTATGAAAAAAGCCTTATGTTTACATTTGTAAGTATCGCCCTTTTCACAAAAAAGCGTTGAAATGAAATCGCAGCTCCTGATATCACGCTATCACGAATCTTTTCGATAACCTTCGTCACTTGCGTTAATGCTCTGGGTGCACAGTGCTCTGAAAATCTAGCGAAATCGTCTTAAAGCACCAGCGGGTCTAATTCAGAGCTATCTGCGCGGCGAGTTAAATCTGTAAAGAATACTAAAAATTAATTTCTACTCCATAATTTTCAGTTCAGCTATTCGAGAGATCGTGCTCACCGCACGCCATAAAAAATAGACTACGTTGTGAAGCGATGGTCACTATTTATTAATTTAAAAAATCACGGTTAAATAAAAAAATAAACTATTAAAAAATTTCAAATAGTTTATAATTTTCACAAACTTATTAGGAAAAATTGTTTAGCTTTCGTAATATTGTGTAGGAAAAAAATGAAAATTTCATTATTTTTTCTATCTGCTACATATAAACCCATAAGTATACCAATTAATTGGAATAGGTTCGCCAAATTTTGGAAGAAGTCTATAAAATAACCCCTTGAAAACTACCTAAAAATTGTTGTAGTTCGATGCAATAAAAAAAATCCCCAAAAATGTAATGTACCTATTAATGTGAAACACAGTGAATAATACATACAATAAAGACCCATTTTTTATCAATCTCATGGTGTATTTTAGGCTGACAAAATGGGGACATTGACTAAATCGGGCAATTTGTTTTCTTTATAATAAACTGAAGCTGTTAAAATATTCTTCCCGTCCCTTGATGTAGTCTGATAACTATTTCTGATTATGATGAACTTTTTATTTTTGCATATTTCCATCTTCATGATAAGGAAAACATGCTTCTTGTGAACGAGTGTAGAACGACTTTATTTCTACTTACTTGAAGTCAGCGGCGTAGCCAGAAATTCGGTTTGGTGGGGGTTTGGTGAAAATCGATCATACTGTCCAAACGGCATAATTCCGGAACCGTTATTTTTGAAGTTTTAAAATTATGCAGAGAGGGGTGGAGATAGCGTAGTTGGTAAATCGATTGCCTTGTACGCAGATCACCTGGGTTCAAATCCCAACCCCGCACATAGGGCTAGAGATTTTTCTAAAGAGATTTCTCTAACTCGACAAAGAGGCGAATGACCCTAAGGTTAAAACCTCTATAATCAAAATAAAAAAAAAATTATGCAGAATTAATTTTTCAGAAAATAGTAACAGAGTTCGTGTCTTTAGCGAATTTGTTGAGACTTTATTGTAGTCATGAATATTAACCTGAGTTTGTAAAACTCATCGAAGATACTAAACCTCCGAAATTGGCAGTTTCAAAATGATGCTATCTTGACCTTAAATTACTGTTTTTTAAACATTTGACCTATACATATAATTGGTCATGCAACAAAAATCAAATGCTCATAAAAATCGATCAGAACCTGCTAGAGTCGAATGGAAATCGTCATTTTTCATAAATTTCTCTCTGCGTTCGGAAAGTGTTATTCTCGTTATTAATCATATTACGTTTTCGTCTCAACTCAGCGCATTCCCAAAATAAAAACCTGTTTTAATCCACCTAGTGGTGCAATTGTTCTTGTCTCATTTGTCCAGACTACGATTCCTTGGCTGGTTATGTTCAATACAATGGTGGAAATGAATATTACATGTTCAGTACGATTTGCACATACATACAATGGACAGCCACGATCTTGAGATACTATGTGATACTGAAACATCGCTTGAAACCAGCGGCAGATCATGGAGAAAGATCCGGGAGATCAGGGTCCTGCCGAAAATTTTCAACTTGTTAAGAAATTTTAAACTAGTTTTAATTTTAAAGTAGCAACTCCTCACTGCATACTCTCTCCGGGCCGGTATGATTGACGATTTTTAGAATGATTGCATAACCTTTCTATATGAGAAAGGCAAAAATGTATCAAAGTCCAAAAAAGTCAATTTTTGTCAAACATCTCAATGTTTCATGCATTTTAAAGTCATTTGGCATCAAAAATACAAATTTGATTCTGAAAATTTTTTATTTCGGTTTATGTGGGAATTTGCTTTGTGATTGCACTCTTCAACTCGTAACTCCGGAACTGGAAGTCCAATCAATAAAAAATTCAATAGCAACCGATGGGAAGGTTGTACCTTTAATTTGAGACTAACTTTGTGCAAATCGGTCCAGCCATCTCTGAGAAACAGAGGTCACATTTTTTTCGACATATACACATACATACACACAGAGACATTTTCCGATCTCGACGAACTCAGTCGATTGGCATATGACACTCGGCCCTCCGGGTCGGGATTAGATTGACGAATTTTAGAGTGAATGAGAAAGGCAAAAACATTTTTAGCAAATGTTGAAAGTTATGCATTTTTTTGGTGAGCAGTTCTATGTTTCATAGACATTAAATCAATTTTAACTTCGCTTCCTATTAAATAAAGACCCTTATTACAGTGCATTTCTACAAAAACGAGCTCAATTTGAAAAGAAATCTGAGGATTATGATTGATTACAGAACTCTGGAATTTTCCATTGGAATGTTTTCAGGCAGGAATTTGATATTGATGCTATTAGACAACTGTGAAATCAAGACCAATAGATCAGTTACATATCAGGACCCCATTCCGACAATTTATCAAAAGTCCTCATGATGTTTACAACAACAGGTTATCAATGTACGGATCAGATAATTGTTATAGTAATATTGAATTAAATCAGTCAGCATAAATAAATTTTCAAATTCAATCCAATATTTTTTTGGGTGAGGTGGGGGGGGAGGGGGGGTTGTATGGTGTTAAACCCCAAAACCTTCTCTTGGCTACGCTGTTGCTTGGAGTTATTTATTTCGCTTTTCATTTTCAGATCGATCCGATGGTTATAAGTTAGAAAAATTGCAGTCAGAAGGTTCGCGCAAATGAACATTTTTGTACTGATAAGTTATCAAGTTCCTTCCAGACAACTTGGAAGTGTTCGGTGATTATTTCTAGCGGTTGTAGATAGTAAAATGAAATACAAAATTCGTTTTATCGAAATAATGTTTAGCTTATTGCAATGGATTATTACTATATTGAACAATAAATAGGCGACAAAGAGTAATCAACAAACAACAAGCCATAACTTTTAAAGTATTCAAAATAGATATTTAAAGTCTTTAGTAAAGTTATTCGCAAAAGTAAGAGCTACAAATTTGCTAAAGACATCATTTCGATAAAGTCTCTTCCAAGAAAATTGGTGAAAATATCTCACTCATAGGGGAATTAATCAGCAAAAACACAATACCAGAAGAACGGGCATATTACCTCCATTAAATTCTCCGAAGATACAATTGACCTAAAATAAGCCGTTTTGGCGTTAATAATAGATTACATGTTTTTGGTCATATTTCTGGCAATGGGAAATAATAAAAATCTTTCGTCCGCATTTAATGCAAATATCTCTTTTGATAATAGTCCGATTTCAACAATCTATAGCTTGTTCGAAAGGTATTCATTAAAGCTGTCTAAAGACATATAAATTGTTAATCTATATTGTCAATTTCGGCAGATAATTTAAAAAAACTGCAAAAACGCCATTTTTACGCATTTAAGCATTCATATCTTGGAAACTAAACATCAGAATCAAAAACAAATCAATAGTTTTCATACTGTTTTTTAGTTCTTTAATTTAAAATTGGTTTGGATAAGATTGGTTCAGCCATTGCTGAGAAACACGAATGAGAATTTGTCCGTTACACACACACACACACACACACACACACACACACACACACACACACACACACACACACACACACACACACACACACACACACACACACACACACACACACACACACACACACACACACACACACACACACACACAGAGACATTGTCCCAAATCGTCGAGCTGAGTCGATTGGTACATAAAACTAGACCCTCCGGGCCTCGGAAAAAAATCTTGAAAGTTTGAGCGAATTCTATACATTTCTTTTATAAGAATTGTAAAACAAATTTTAATTTAATAATTTCAAATACTTTATGAAGTTTTGGGTTTCGATCACTGAATCATGTAGTCTAGGATGTGAAAAACACAATAGTTCTTAAATAGGAAATAAAACCAAGTCTGGAAATATTCACTGTTGATTTTCTTTGAATGGTGTCACTGCTAGTATCGCCCTTTTCAAGAAAAAGCGTTGATTTCTTAGTTCTCAGTCGCGTTGTAAATTTGAGTAAAGTATAAACTTCAAATCGATTAAAAAAAAATTTCGATTTTTTTGGCTCAGTACAATATATAACCCCTTTAGGAAAATTCAGTTTTCCCACCACAATTTAGATATTTTATTAACAGAGCATTAACAATAATTCGATGGTATGTCTATTTTATGGGCCATTTTTTCGCTTTCCCATTGCTTTGGTTTGAGATTTCTAGCACTGATGTTGTCCTATGCTGATTTGATCGATTCTCTGAGTCCTGCCACTATCCCATGTAGTATGTGTTATCAAAAACATCGCGAAGCATCAAGCTCTAAATGTTCTCAAACGATATAATATCCGAAGAGAGTGATAAGAGTTATAAGAAGTGTCTCATCACACTGTTAGGTGGATTAAAAGCTTTTTTCCTACACAATATTACGAAAGCTAATTAAACAATTTTTTTAATAAGTTTGTGAAAATTGTAATTTATTTGAAATTTTTAATAGTTTTATTTTTTATTTAACCGTGATTTTTTTTTTAAAAATAGTGACCATCGCTGCACAACGTAGTCTATTTTTCATGGCTTGCGGTGAGCACGATCTCTCGAATTGCTGAACTGAAAATTATGGAATAGAAAAATAATTTTTAGTATTCTTTACAAATTTAACTCGCCGCGCAGATAGCTCTGAATGAGACCCGCTGGTGCCCTAAGACGATTTCGTTAGATTTTCAGAGCACTGTGCACCCAGTGCATTAACGCAAGTGACGAAAGGTTATCGAAAAGTTCCGTGAAAATGAAAATTCCAGTAATGATTTTCCCAAACGGTTCGTTTTCGAGAGGTTTTTATTTGTTCTTTGGCATAAGGATCAGCGATAATAATTCAAATCAAGGATACTACTGGGAAGTCACCTTTAGAGAAGGCGATGTCGAAATAAAATTTGGAACTATGCACGCATGCACTTCAAAGATAGCGTGATATCAGGTGATTTCATTTCAACGCTTTTTTGTGAAAAGAACGATACATGCAAATGTAAACATAAGGCTTTTTTCATACATGCGAATGAGGGCTTTGAAACGCAACAAATTAACCTAAAAATTTGGTACGATATTGCTTTCTTAAACTACAGCAAAAAATACAACGGGCGAAACTGTATTTTTGTTTGTTTATTTAAAGTTGCAAACAAATAGTGCGATATTTTTTTTTGCCAGCAGTTTAGAGGCGAAACTGTTATTTTCGTATTTTTTTAGGATTATCAAGCTGATACCAGCCGTAAATAGTAACAATGATCGCTATTGAAAAAACCCGGACGAAATCGGTGGTGTAAAACGGTAGTTATTCTAAAAAAACGTAAGGGCGATACTTCAATGCTGATAGGTGGGACCGAAAAAGTAAACAATCGCCAAAGGGGCGATACTATAATTTTGTCAATTTCAATAGCAAAAACAAATTTTAATTTAATAATTTCAAATACTTTATGAAGTTTTGGGTTTCGATCACTGAATCATGCAATCTAGGATGTAAAAACACAATAGTTCTTAAATAGAAAATAAAACCAAGTCTGAAAATATTCACTGTTGATTTTCTTTGAATGGTGTCACTGCTAGTATCGCTAGTATTCAAGAAAAAGCGTTGATTTCTTAGTTCTCAGTCGCGTTGGAAATTTGAGTAAAGTATAAACTTCAAATCGATTAAAAAAAATTTCGATTTTTTTGGCTCAGTACAATATATAACCCCTTTAGGAAAATTCAGTTTTCCCACCACAATGCATTGATTGAGTAATTTAGATATTTTATTAACAGAGCATTTGTTTGGGCCTAGGGGTGGCCCTTGGTGTGGGAAATTTGCAGATTGCTGTTAGTGGCTGGCTATGTTTACACTTGTCCGCAGACAAATAAAACTCTTGGATGGACCACTCAAAACAAACCGCAAACAACTTATGTGGACTGTATTTTGGAAAACCACTTGCAACTGGATGTGATTTATTGGAAGGAAAAACACTTTTTGCACTATACACTTTATTTGGAAACTCACTCTGTCGCTTGTACTTTACACTTCACTTGTACTTCACACTTTACTTGTTGGAATAATACTGACTGCTGCGATGCGCAGAACGCGCGTACTTATATTACACGCCACACGTTCTAGAAACGCGTGGCTCATCCGCGATGCTTGTCGATACCATGTCAAACATCAATTGTTTTTCGTCTCCTTTCCGCATCGGGCGATTGTATCGTTGGATCACTCACGCTCGCTGACGATGATGCAATACCGCGCGTATCGCTGCTGCTGCTATTGTTGTTGCTACTGCTGTGTGTGAGATGATCGTGCGCGAAAGGAATATTTGGCGTTCATTCGAGAATGTTCTTGCTAGTTGGAGATGTTGCTCGATAATAATGAAATGGTGTGGACAATTTTATTTGGCAGTGATTAGCGTTGAACAGAGGCGCGAACAGCATTAGCAATAATTAGTTTGTATGTCTATTTTATGGACCATTTTATCACTTTCCCATTGATTTGGTTTGAGATTTCTAGCACTGTTGTTGTCCTATGCTGATTTGAGCGATTCTCTGAGTTGTGCCACTATCCAATGTAGTATGTGTTATCAAAAACATCGCGAAGCATCAAGTTCTAAATGTTCTCAAACGATATAATCAGTGATCGAAACCCAAAACTTCATAAAGTATTTGAAATTATTAAATTAAAATTGGTTTTTGCTATTGAAATTGACAAAATGATAGTATCGCCCCTTTGGCGATTGTTTACTTTTTCGGTCCCACCTATCAGCATTGAAGTATCGCCCTAACGTTTTTTTACAATACCAATTTTACAATTGGTGGGGGTTTGGTGAAAATCGATCTTACTGTCCAAACGGCATAATTCCGAAACCGTAATTTTTGAAGCTTTAAAATTATGCAGAATTAATTTTTCAGAAAATAGTAACAGAGTTCGTGTCTTTAGCGCATTTGTTGAGACTTTATTGTAGTCATGAATATTAACCTGAGAAAATTCACCATAAATACTTTTTGGACGATATACCGTCAAAATAATTTTATCAAATGATGCGCTGTTTAACGTTTGTAAAACTCATCGAAGATACTAAACCTCCGAAATTGGCGGTTTCAAAATGATGTTATCTTGACCTTAAATTACTGTTTTTGAGCATTTGACCTATACATAAAATACAACAAAAATCAAATGCTCATCAAAATCGATCAGAACCTGCTAGAGTCGAATGGAAATCGTCATTTTTCATAAATTTCTCTCTACATTCGGAAAGTGTTATCCTCGTTATTAATCATATGACGTTTTCGTCTCAACTAGGGTTGTGGTACCGGTAATACCGGTACCGAAAATCCCGGGAATACCGACCCATTTTTGGTACCGTAATACCGGTACTGAACAAAATCCAGTACCGGTATTTTCGGTACTAAACAATTTTTATGACAAATATGTTAACTCAGTAGGGGGATCTATTTCAAAATATCGGTCTGCAAGATAACGTTTAATTATATTAATTTGCCTTCTAGATAAATCGTTGAGATAACACCTTTGTGTGGGAACGAGGTGGGGCCATCATCATAATAATTCTAGAAGTTAAAGTTTTATTAGCGACATTCTGATTGGTTTCCATTATTCACTGGGTGGCGCGTAATAAGAATGTGGTCTAAGTCATGTCTGTATTTGGTTTGCTCTTAAACCTTTATCTATAATAGAACAAACAGCGATTTAGTAGCTAACAGTTTTAGACTTGGTGAACTGCTTCAAATGGGGCGATTTGTAATTATTGGTGATCGGAAAATTCAGCAAAACTCCATAGTTTACAGGAAAGCAAAGAGCCTGGATATGCGTTAGAGAATAGTAGGCAAACGACATAAAGTTCGAAACCAATTTTCAGAAAAGCAAGAGAGGAAATGCGATTAAACTGCTCGGATTTACTGCCATTCTCGCTTTGATTTACTGTTGTTAATAGGGTTTCATACATTTACCATCTGTTCAAGTCGACGAAAATCGCACCACTTAGCAGTTATTGATTTCAAAGTGGCCTAGATTTCGAAATAAAAGAAGGTGCCCTATACGAAAAATATCTTCTGTGAAATGAGTCTTGCCATTCCGAAGCAATTAAAAACAATAAACATGTTTTTGATCAGCAAAAATCAATCATCTGAGAATAAGATCATCAGTTTGAGCATTCAATTTCAGTTTGAAGCTTTTTTCGATTTTTTTAAAAAATATTCAAGTACCGGTACTTTACCGGTACTACCGGTACTGAGGGCTTCAGTACCGTAGTACCGGTTCTCGCCAAAAAGGGTCGGTACTGCGAACCCTAGTCTCAACTCGACGCATTCCCAAAATATAAACCTGTTTTAATCCACCTAGTGGTGCAATTGTGCTTGTCTCAGTTGTCCAGACTACGATTCCATGGCTGGTTATGTTCAATACAATGGCGGATATGAATATTACATGTTCAGTACGACTTGCACATACATACAATGGATCGACAGCCACGATCTTGAGATACTATGTGATACTGAAGCATCGCTTGAAACCAGCGGCAAAAATGTACCAAAGTCCAAAAAAGTCAATTTTTGTCAAACATCTCAATGTTTCATGCATTTTAAAGTCATTTGGCATCAAAAATACAAATTTGATTTTAAAAATTTTTCGTTTCAGTTTATATGGGAATTTGCTGTACGATTGCACTCTTCAACTCGTAGCTCCGGAACCGGAAGTCCAATCAATAAAAAAATCAATAGCAACCGATAGGAAGGTTGTACCTTTCATAACTTTGTGCAAATCGGTCCCCCCATCTCTGAGAAACAGAGGTCACATTTTTTTCACACACAGACATTTTCCGATCTCGACGAACTCAGTCGATTGGCATATGACACTCGGCCCTCCGGGTCGGGATTAGATTGACGAATTTTAGAGTGAATGAGAAAGGCGAAAACATTTTTAGCAAATGTTGAAAGGTAAGCATTTTTTTGGTAAGCAGTTCTATGTTTCATCAATCAATTTTAACTTCGCTTCCTATTAAATTAAAACCCTTATTACAATACATCTCTACAAAAACGAGCTCAATTTGAAAATAAATCTGAGAATTATGATTGATTACAGCTCTGTAATTTTATATTGGAATGTTTTCAGGCAGGAATTTGATATTGATGCAATTAGACAACTGTGAATCAAGACCAATAGATCAGTTACATATCAGGACCTCATTCCGACAATTTATCAAAAGTCCTCATGATGTTTACAACAACAGGTTATCAATCTACGGATCAGATAATTGTTATAGTAATATTGAATTAAATCAGTCTGCATCAATAAATTTTCAACTTCAATCCAATATTTTTTTTTGGGTGTGGGGGGGGGGAGTTGTATGGTGTTAAACCCCAAAACCTTCTCTTGGCTACGCCGTTACTTGGAGTTATTTATTTCGCTTTTTATTTTCCGATATGTTTCAGATCGATCCGATGGTCATAAGTTAGAAATATTGCAGTCAGAAGGTTCGCACAAATGAACATTTTTGTACTGATAAGTTATCAAGTTCCTTCCAGACAACTTGAAGGTGTTCGGTGATTATTTCTAGCGGTTGTAGATAGAAAAATGAAATATAAAATTCGTTTTATCGAAATAATGTTTGACTTATTTCAATGGATTATTACTATATTGAACAATAAATAGGCGACAAAGAGTAATCCACAAACAACAAGCCATAACTTTTAAAGTATTCAAAATAGATATTTGAAGTCTTCAGTAAAGTTATTCGCAAAAGTAAGAGCTACAAATTTGCTGAATGCATCATTTCGATATAATCACTTCCAAGAAAATTTGAGAAAATATCTCACTCATAGAGGGATTAATCTGCAAAAGCACAATACCAAAAGAAAGGGCATATTGCTTTTATTAAATTTTTCGAAGATACTATTGACCTAAAATAAGCCGTTTTGGCGTTAATAATAGATTACATGTTTTTGGTCATATTTCTGGCAATGGGAAATGATATAAATCTTTCGTCCGCATTTAATGTTAAATATTTCTTTTGATAATAGTCCGATTTCAACAATCTATAGCTTGTTCGAAAGGTATTCGTAAAAGCTGCCTAAAAATATATAAAGTGTTAATCTATATTGTCAATTTCGGCAGATAATTCAAAAAAACTGAAAAAACGCCATTTTTACGCATTTAAACATTCATATCTTGGAAACTAAACATCAGAATCAAAAACAAATTAATAGCGCTCATACTGTTTTTTAATTCTTTCATTTAAAATTGGTTTGGATAAGATCGGTTCAGCCATTGCTGAGAAACACGAATGAGAATTTGTCCGTAACATACACACACACAGACACACAGACATTGTCTCAAATCGTCGAGCTGAGTCGATTGGTATATAAGACTCGGCCCTCCGGGCCTCGGAAAAAATCTTGAAAGTTTGAGCGAATTCTATACATTTCTTTTATAAGAAATATAAAAAGGGGACCGTTTCATACAGAGTATTGCTTTGCTGGTGTTTTAGGGGCAAATCTAAACCGATTTTGAATATCAGGGTATGAAAACACATCTACGTAATTCAAGGAATTTGATTTTGAAAACATTTTGTGTATTAGCTCTATAATAACTTAACTATTTCTCAAAAATCAATATGTAAGTTAGCTTAAAAAAAAAATAATGTGTGAGTTGTCCTCATAGTGAAATATTTGCTAGAGTTCATGTATTTATCCCTTGGATTGGGCGTTGCGTTCACTCGTGAAGTAAATGTTGGCTGGTATATTATTAAACAGATTATCAAGTAATTGACCTAGTAGTGAGATAAAAGATTTCTCATATAATTATACTCGTGAATCACCGAAAGAAACTGTATTTTTGAATCGCAAACCTGTAGCGAAAATTTAGCTCTTCGCAAGATTTAGGTTATATTGGTTATGGCACAAAAATTACTACTTACATTATTTATAATAAGGACGTAAGGAATCAATATATCGCATAATAGGGTGGATGTACCAATAGTCGCATGCTTAAGGAAAATTTTTGATAAAAAATCGATTAATAGACCTATGGGCAATGTTAATACATTAAACGAAAGCTTTCAGTCCCTACTTCATAGGAAAAATATAAAGATGGCCTCATAACCAATTTATGTATTCAAAACCACTTGTACCACTATAGGAACACATGTACCAATAGTGGTGCAATCGCTAATTTCGGTTCCTATTGTTGCAAATCCCATTGCTTTCTTATGGGACTTGCAACTATAGGTACACTACATCAACTATAGGTGCAAGGTAGTTCAAAATTCTAAGAAAATCATTTTTTTCAATAGTTATTTGAGCAAATTTCAAGGATAACAGTTTTATTGTCACATAATTGTAGTGCGATGAATCGATAAAAAATATTTGTTGATGGTTGGTACCTTAGTTAGGCGTATAACCCACTACTGCAACTATTGGTACACCTCAACTATAGGAGCACCCACCCTATACCTATAAAAATAAGGTCTCGGCATGAACCATCATTTGGCATTCCTCACATGCCCTCCCCATCTCTCTCTTTCTCTCTCTCTCTCTCGCTCTCTCTCTCTCTCTCTCTCTCTCTCTCTCTCTCTCTCTCTCTCTCTCTCTCTCTCTCTCTCTCTCTCTCTCTCTCTTCGTGTTCGTGGCAACTGTCACTTGCTATTTCTCTATCCATTTCGAAGTTGTGTGATAAGCAGTGGCGGATCCAGGGGGAGGGTCCTGGGGGTCTGGACCCCCCCCCCCCGAAAATTTTTAACTTCTTGAGAATATTTTCTATTTCCAATTTATTCTAAATTCAAAAACATTCCAAACCAGATTTGACCACCATAGCTGATTTTAATTGATTGAGGGTATTACATATTCCGTATTGTACAATGAACATTTCAAAATCGAAATTTCGAGCCCCCTACGAGTTTTTTTTTCTGGATCCGCTCCTGGTTATAAGATCCTCTGCTAATCTTTATTAATATTCAAGCTAATTTCACGTGTGCGATGTAATTGTGAAGGTTTGAGAAACATCCTACATGGCAAATAAAATATTTGTAGTCCTGAGAAAATTTTAAAAATATTTGCATTATGGGAAAACTGTAACTATTTTCAAGGTGAAATAGGTATTTCGAAACTTTGCACTATGAGTATACAGGTGACCATCGAAAACTACAACAACTCAAATTTAATTCCGTTCAATTCAAAGCTTGTACATACACTATAATTAAGGAAATTCATGGCTTTCTCAGAAATATATGTGGTTTACCTGGGTGATATGGATGCTTGGCGATGAAAATTTTCAAAAGAGACATTCCACGTGCGATATTTCAACTCTTCGTATCTCTATTGAATTTTGATTGAAACATATGCTCAAGTATATTACCTTTTTAGTGATGATATTATTGAAAATGCACATACGTTGTATTGGTATGAACTTTCATGAAAAATAACGGATCAAAGCCCAATAATATCCACGAATTAGATCTGGGAAAAGAAGTCCTCAGTCTCGATGGGGGATGCAAGTAAAATGTATCTTCTAAGTGATCGTCGTCCATATCTGCTCTATACTGAGTACACTGCAATTGATGTTTCAATGGCAGTCACAGTTAGTAGTGAGGCGTTGGATAATTCAGCACTTATTTCGTTAGATTTTTCCATATTGTACAAGTCAATTAGCAAAGATTACAATCAGAGTTTATGCATTGGACAGTAGTTGATCTGACTAAATTTTTCCCATCCTGATAGCTGGAACCATTTCTTTTTCACAGTATTGGTTTGTATAGGACTTATTTTATCATATTTCCTGAACGAGAATTCCGGAGATTCTCGCGTAGGTGTAAACAAAACATTAAGTTTTCTAGTTCGATACTTAGTATCGAACTAAATATCAAGTGAAATTGAGCATGATATGCTAAGACAGTGTTTGCAATGTTACAGATAAGTACATAATTTTTACGCTGAACTGTTCTAGATTGCAGTTTGTGATTAATATTACCCTCTGGTGACTGGACAGCTCTGATTACCAGTGATAGCAACGGATGGTGATGCTTGTCAATAATTTCTGCAGTGAATTTTATCTGTTTTTGGCATGGCGAAATTCAATTATGTCTTTGTCAAAAGGAGAGGGAGACATCTCTAGAAATGTCCGCGGGTAATGTGTAACGAGAAATCGTTCGGAAAAATTTAGATATCTACGATGCATTCCAACATAAGAATTAGTGATCTAAGGGAAGTTCTCTATTGAGACTGTCTACGATATCAGCGAATACCTGAGCATAAATATGTGTAGCAAGGAATTCTACCTTTTCTCATTGGATAAACGGTTTGCATTGCCAAAAGGCCCAGCTGGTTTTTATAGTTCTACTTTCGAAAGGTGTTGCTGGCGGTTCCATAACCCGCCGAAATGATTCACACTAAATTTTCAATTTTTTTACTAATTTTATATTTGCTGATGATATTAAAGGGTAAATCGATAATGGTTTAGTAGGAAAATTCAACAAATAAGTAAAACTTAATTAGGTTTTACATTTAATCCTGTTATTCGGACTCAGAACTCTCAACTCAACTCATCTCATTGATACCGTAAATTTCTTCAATTTTCTGGTGGAATTTTTCCTTATACAAAGCTAGTGTTTCCCATTCATGGTAACTATAATTCCTGTACCTCTGCATAGTTGCAATAATGGAGTCCCACCAGGTGAGGGATGGACGACAAGGACGCAATCTAGACGCGAACAATCTCGACGCAGCTTTTACAGGATCACCAGCAGGACGGCGTACGACATGACCGATATGTATCTGATGTGCACGAACTCTTTTAGTAATCCGCCTCTTTCTAAGAAGGACGGATACCGTACTCTTGTTTCTTGCGTCACCGTCATGCGTACACAAGGCTGCCATCTCGCGTACAATTTGCCTCTCGTAGTTTCGTAAGGACTTTCGACTGTATTTTGTTAGCACTGCGGTTTGCGTTCCATAGAGCATAGCGGGAGCTAGAACGGTTTCATAAATCAATCTCCCTAATTCCCAACTAGGTTCGCGTCTTCTAAGAAACTCGTTATAAGTGGGCGATCAAGACGAGGTGTCAGTGTCACTCCCAAATACTTGAGAGCGGATTTAACATCGAACTCTCTGCCCAAAATATTTAACACATTAACGCCGGGACCCATAGGGTCACGCACCAAAAGCTGACACTTGTCCTCATTCAATTTCAAACCAACACTTAGCGGATACTCCTTTATGCATGTTATAATCTTTTCCAGATGCTCAGGAGACTCAGCAATTATTAGTAAATCGTCAGCGTATGCAAGAATTATCGGGAGGGTAATTGCCGCACCCTGGTTCAAGCAGAACAATCCGAGCTCCTCTTCCACGCTAGTGAGAACCGCCTCCATTACTAAATTGAATATGAAGGGACTCAGCGGGCAGCCTTGCTTGATACCCATCTTCCTAGCCAGGGCATCCCTTCCGAAGAGTCTGTTCCATATCTCCCAGCAGACACTTAACAACGCGGTTGATAACACAATGAGGAACCCCTTTACCTATAATAGTGGTGCAGTATTAGCTTATATGACTACATTTAAGTTAATTTGGTTTACCTTTCAAAATTGCAGGTAAAGCTTTCAAATTTACTTGGCCGAAAGCCTTTTCTATGTCTAGAGACATTACATAAATGGGAATCCCTTCATTCCAATGCTCTTGGAGAATTCGTTGCGCGATGTATAAATGGTCAGTTGTCGAACGTTCAGCTAAAAACGCAGCCTGATGATGACCAATATCACCCACATATCTCTGAAGTATCTCAAGCACCCACATGGCGTAAATTTTATATCCGGTGCTTGATAGACAAATCCTGCGGTAGTGCGAAACAGTTTTAGGTTTCTGAATCTAAGGAATCGGCACAATAATGTTCTTCTTCCATTTATTGGGAATTGTGTTGGAGGACCACACCCTCTTCACAATCCCTAATAGCTCCAACAGAGTAGATTCATCGGCATACTTGAAATATTCAGCGGGCAACCGATCATGTCTTGAAGCCTTGCCATTCTTCACGCGCGCAAGTAACTGCTGAAGATGAGCCAAAGACGGTCCAGGTGGTAGTGATATCCCATAAAATCGGATCCGGCAGACCGTCAAGGTCCAGACCATCGTCTCGCTGCCAGGCACTCATAGGTATTATAGGATAGGGTTTTGGACATTTGTTTCGTCTATCTCTCTTCAAATACTTTTGAGTCCGTGTGATACGCTCACCAGGTGAATATTGCTCTATTTGTTTGAAAAATTGGATATATTCCTCTTCCTTGTTCTTCTTGAATAGGGCCTTAAGATTCTTCCAACTTGATGGCTATTTTTCGGGATGGTTTCCATGACATCCAAAATCTATACTTAGAAACTAATGCAGCTGCTTGACGACAACGGCGATCCCGAAGTAGAAATGAATTCTTTCGCAAAGAAGAGGAAGCAGCTTTTTGTTGTCTTCTAACCCAATTTCTCCCAGGCACTATCTATCGTTCCTAAAGAAGACGCAGAGCTGTGTTTTTTATTTGTTCATGGTAGGCTTTCAAGGTAAGGGGTTTCTGCAACGATAATACTTCGGACATTGGCAATACTGATCGTATTCGGAAAGGTTTTCTACGAATCGCTATTGATGCGGCATAGCTGCGCTGCTGCGCTAAATCCCAGACAACTATTTTATGGTCGGATCCAATGCCGAAAGGTTTCTTCGCCCTGATTCGGCGGACATACAGTTGTGAGCGCATAGGTAGTATCACGTGATCTAATTGTGAAGAAGTGGTTCCATTTGTCCAAGTCCATATCAACGACTTTTCGCCCTGCATCGAGCGAACAGATAATTGATGTCGGCTAAGAAAATAGCGAAGTTGCATACCATTCTCGTTGGTTTTGGTATGACATGTCATCCGCCCCAGCAGCAATTTTTCCGCATCCGAAGCATCGTCAAATTCTAAATGGCTGGTAAAATCACCTGCTAAAATAACGGAACTTCTATCCGGACAGCTTGTTAAAAATGCACCAAGGCGACCGAGACACGCTGCATTGCATTTGTTAGGGCCATGCACGTTAACTACTGTTATGTTATGGTACTTCAAATTAGAAACATAACGAATACTAGCGTGCACAATGTGAGGGCCCATCATACTAATCCTCATAATCGTGACGTTGTGCCATTTCGAAACAAGAACTGCTAAGTTTCGTTTACGTGTACTACAAGCGCTAGCGGCGACCCAAATATAATTCTGCGTTTCGCTATGAGACGCATCGATATTGGCCTCCCGTAGGAGTGCTACAGCGATTCCACTGCCATGAAGGTACTCGTCAATCATCTTTCGCTTCTCTCTGTTACGACAACCGCATACATTCCAAGTGGCCATTTTGAGGTAGTGACTTGAGCTTTTGCTATTGTCGGCGAAATTCAGAGCTGTGAAAAAGGGAATTCTTGAGTGGGGTGAGTTGACGTTGTTAGATTAATGATAAAACTGTTTGGAGCATCGCATCCCGCATGCTCTCTGAGGACGGCCGATGAGCATTCTACCGAGAGTCACCTTGGGGGAGAATTCCGGATAGGCTGTTGCCCGGGAAGCATGCGAGATACGCAGTCACTAGGTACGGCTTACCCTGGCTGGTAGATCGAACATTCTCTATGGAGGTAATGGATGGACTGGTCTGCGACGACCTATCATAACTGAGATCGGCAGGTTTGCGTTCTAAAGCAAGACTCCCTGAAAAGAATGTCTGCCCGGCTGATGGAGGCGGTCGACATGGTGATGAAGATACGTCCACACAAACAACACTGTCGTAATGTGACCCTTCATATAGCAATTTAATGCTCTTCGTCGTCTCGGTATTACCATAACGGTAGGATTGCACTTGACCGGTTCTCCAATCCCAAATGTGAACATCAAGTTGAAACATTCTACTTGCGGCTGAAATCGATTCTTCCCTGCCCCATGTACCATCCCTTGACAACAAATCCAAATATCCATCTACACTATGATCATCCGCTTGATCCTGGGCAAATGGCAGCAAAAATAATAATACTCCTCCCTGTTCAATTTTAAATATTGCACTACATCACGTCTCATATCTGCAGTGGCAGAAGAGAAACCATCCTAATTCCCCGGATGTGTCCCATACAGTTGGTGAACAAAACTTCCGTACAAACAATTCCCGTCACCAGGAATTTTTTGATACCATATATTATATCCGGAAAGAACACACTTATGCATTCTTAATGCACCAGCCATTTTAAACAGAAACAGAAGTAAAAAGAAGCTACCAACAACTATCAATAGAGTTCTGTGCAGATCATCTCACGCACACTACTTTGTGATCTGTGCGCCTCAGGTTGTCATGTGAGCAAATGGGAGCAGTCGGATTAGATCGCATAAGGCGTTTATAAATGTGTTGAAACGTGATGTGCCCCTACGAAACTTGTTGCGAGTCACGGAATACCGGTTGTGCAGGTTGCATCACGAAAGAGATCCACCGATGTGCTATCTTCAATTATTTTCCTCCACCTGTCGGAATTTTGTAACTGGTGAAGGAGGATAAACCTATAGGGGTCCATTCATGAATGACGTAGCGTTGTATGGGGGGAGGGGGCTGCTACGCAGCTTTTTTGAAGGGGAATGGCAGTTGACCTAACGTCACTACAATCTTACCCGTGTCATCTAACTAGCATCGTTTTTCTTTTTAAATTTTTTTTGCGGAGCAAGCGGGGAGGAGAGCTGCCGTCAAGCTACGTAATTACCAGGTGAAGTATTTAGAGGCTTGCGACGAGACAATGTGATGGAGGGGGGGGGATGTTGAAGGTCACCCGGGAATGCTGCGTTATTCATGGATATAGCCTAACCACACTAATACAATTACAGATTGGGAAGCAGGCACTCCATGGAGTATTACAAGGTGACTTCATCTGTTACCGTTTTCGATGGCAATGCGCCGGTGTGGAGGAGTGCGCTTTCTGGCGGAGATGTTAAAGGAACATACCCAGTTTTCTGCACCTCTGCTAGCAGGTGAAAAAAAATGTACCGATGCACGCCGCTACACCGGTGCGATGAGAAGTTCATGAATAAAACAAATCGAGGAATGACAGTTTAGCGAGCTTGTTTATATGGTATGGAAGCAAATCGAACAAATTTCTTGCACTGAGCGGAGTCAAAGATTTTCTGGGTCCAAGTGAGCGGGTTCTCTGAGCAGTTAGGAAAGAAAGATCTCACATACACCACTTGGGAATGCGCCTTTCTGCAACTGTCATGTAAGCCAGTTGATGCAGTTGGATTGGATTGCACAATTCATTTGTGATGATACGGAAATGCTGTAGCTCTGTAAAACTGACTGCTGAGCCGTAAAACGCAGGCTGAGCAGTTTCCATAAAAAAAATGATCCGGCTGATAAACTGCTTCTGCTTGTCTTTTTCTTTCTCCTCCTGTCAGGATATCGTGACGGATGGAGCGAAACAAATCGGTCACCTTGTTAATACTGCTATTGTTATTTGTCTATTTAGGGCCTCGACCTACAACGCCATTCACCCTCTTGCCATTAGTTATGGTTTCAATTATAGTTGGGTTCCAGTCTGCAGTCCCTGATCATAGTGTGTTCTCCCGATAGGGAGGAGAGCCCTCACATTGTGGTCGTCGATATTGAACAGTTCCTCAACCGATCCCATTTTTTATGCCTATGGTAATATTTTATTTAGTTTCTTTAAGACCAATAGATTTCATACATGAATGACAGGGAGTGAGGAATATGAATAAATAATAAAGTAATAAACTACTAATGCTTACTCGCTCAAAGATATTAGTAAACTTGTACTGCCAGGTAATAAACGGGTGTAGCATGTGAAATTGCGAAAAGTAGCTCTTTAGTATTAGTAGTAGGCTTGAGTATGGTGGTGTGGCCGGGAACTGTAGCTCGTTAATCGATCGTCGTTAATACTGTCAATGCGCGCCAATAGTCGTGGTCATAGCTAGAACTCTATAGATACTATCTTTATTTAGTTTCGCGAATAACTTTAATAACCAGACATTCAAGCGTCGTTGGCCGTTCTTCTTCTAATTATTTCTACGTATGCGAGATCACCGATTAGTTCCCGATCTATGAATCGAATACCATGGGGATGAAAAAACAAAATCCCACTACTTTCTCCTCGATTGATAAGATAGGACAGATTAACTTCATCAGGCAATACTCCCACGGCCGGCCGTTGGAGTTCAAATTGCCATTGTTTAGAAACCAAAGACCACTCGGAGCAGCCGGCTGCTCAAAGGTTAAATACCCAAAAAATCTAAATAAGACCTTTTTCCTATCCGAGTAACCGAACGCTCAAGGACTAACTTAAAACTCGATAAAATATGCTCTATGGTCGCATCGCTGGCTTGAAGCGAATCCTAGACCTTACACCTTCCCAAATCTCCAACTCCGCGACACTTATGGAAGAGTCTGATGAATCGTCGTCCTTCCGTTAAGTAAATGAAGCATCAACACTTCCTCTCTAGCCCTTCCTTTTCCCTCCCCGGTGAACGATGAAGATGGGGGCGGCCGACAATGATGGCTATCATGCTGCTGATGGTTTAATCTGGTTGAATTGGTATTATCTCCCAAGTACCATTTCTTAAGCAACTCTTATTAGGCAATCTGCAGAAAAACATGATGAAGTCAGTGTGCAATCCGCCAAAATCATCGTCACAACGCAACGCAACGCATATTTCCTGAACGTAATCAATTGAATAGCGTGTATATATTTTATGCTATCGACATAGCCTACACAATTCACACTATTTATTTTAATGCAAATGAAAACTTTTAAATATTTACTTGTCTCTTTTACGATTCGCATTCTTCCTCTTTCGCTCTCTGTGCCAAGAGCTTGAAAGCACATGTGACCGTCTCACTTTTCTATATTAAATTGCGCGTAAAATTACTGGACCAGCTATTTCTATTCAGCACAAATTTTTTTTCGGGTATAAGTGACCAAAAAGTAAACTTTGAATTCCAAAGCAAATTGAACGTTCTGGGTTCCTAATAACTAACTAAAGTCCATCAATAATGTGGAAACACTAGATAATCTTAAAACGACGCCGACAAGTAAAGAAGCCTAAAAATGAAAAGACTAAAACAGAACCCTGTTTTAATCCACCTAGTGGTGCAATTGTGCCTCTTTCATTTGTCCAGACTACGATTCCATGGCTGGTTATGTTTGATACAATGCACAGTGGCGGATTCGTCTAAAACCCTGACCAAAAGTCTAAAATTGCATGATAGTACTTTGGGTTCTAGTACATACATTGTCCTTCAGATTGTGCTGCTGCATGCTATTTTAAGTGAAACACTCCAAAATTTCCATATTTAAGGTGTTGACACATCCAAACAGTTTAGACCATCGCGTTTTGCTCATATTTTTCATCGAGCGCCCGAAATATCAGTATTATCAAAGTGTAGCTAGATTTTGATAAAAGTGCCGGTTTCAAATATGTAATAATGGAAAATAATGCTGACGGTATGTACTTTATTTATATGTATTGATGTTAAAATATATTATTTTGCTTGTTTATAAAAAAACGTCAATAACTTTCACGCTTTTGTAGCAGACGGTCTCAACAGACATTTTTGCTAAATTAATGAAATACTATTTTTGTCCACGTATGTCCACTATGTTTCAAAGTAATTTGTGTTCCTTGAACGATTCTCCATTTGGAGCATAATAGAATTTTTGCCCGAATTTGTTCGTTTGTGAGTAATCATTGATTACGTGTAGACGGAGATGGATTATAAGATTTCTAGTTTAAAATTTGAACTCGTACTTTTAATTACTGCTGCACCTCCGGTTGTCATAGCGAGTCGCACAATACTGCATTTTGATCAGGAAGAATTGTGTATTTAGTGGTGAAAATTTTATCGAGATTCATAAACATTTTCAAAAGTGGAACGCAAAAGAGGTAAATAATTTTGGTCGTTCACATTGAAATACAACGAGTTCAACAGAAGTGATCGCCAAAGGTTCCAAAACTCAAAAATCGAATTCGATACATAATAAACGACATTGGCATACACTGGAGCCATTAAATCTTCATTCGTGAAAATTTATTAATATTTAGATTAAAATGTTGGCCTTTTTGCATCCGCCATTTTGAATTTTGAAAATCTGAAAACCGTGGAATGCACCTTTGCAGGTCAATCAAAACCATTTTCATATTTAAAAACCTGTTTTAATCCACCTAGCGGTGCAATTGTGCCTTTCTGAATCATGAACACGTGAATGTTTGCGTTGTTTATATTCATTAAAAGCTTTCAAATGAATATATTACATTTTATTATTATACATGACATGACAAATATACAAGAAAAAAAATCACTATTCGAGTTCTAAAATTTTGTAAAAAAACAGCTATTAAATTGAAAAAAGGTGCGAAATCGGCAGTCCCAAAAAGTCGATTTTCATAAAAAAAAATTTCGAGATAACATAAAATCTCGACGTTTCATGCATTTAAAAGATGTTTGGCATCAAAAACACGAATTCGATTTCTGAAATTTCATGGGGTCCCCCCTTTGAAAAAAAATTGAGTTCCGGCTTATATGGGAATTTCATATGTGACCGGACGGTTTAGTCTATATTTCCGGACGCATCCAAGCGATCCGTACGAAATTTCATAGAAATCTGTGGGGATACTATAGCTATCATTTGGGACTAAATTCATGAAAATCATCCCAGCCATTTCCGGGAAACTGATGTGAGTACGTCAATTTTGAAAGATGGCCGCTTTTCCCGGGCACTTCCGGAACCGTCTATGGTGGTCAATGTAGTCAACGAAAGTTTGGTTGGCCGTCGGTGACCTAGAACAGCAAATTTAAGTTGTTTGAGAGAAATTTTAGCGAAATTTTTACCTTTTTTGCTTTCATCGGAGTATCGGTTTGAATCGCAATTTGCTATGTGATCGCACGCCACAACCTGTAATTCCGGAACCGGAAGTCGGATCGAGATGAAATTAAATAGCCATTTACGGGGGCGCAACACCTTTCATTTGAGACTAAGTTTGGTTGAATCGGTCTAGCCATCTCCGAGAAACCGATGTTACTGTTATTCTGAATTTGGATACTTCCGCCGGGGCTTCCAGAACCGATGATGGTGGCCAATGTGACCAAAAAGACTTTAAATGGATGTTAATGACCTAATACTACAAATCGAAGCAGTTGTGGTCATATTTTGGAAAAAATTTCACCTTTATACATTCATTGCAGAATTTAATAAAATCGACATTTTCTGCGTGATCGTGCTCACCACCCTGTAATTCCGGAACCGGAAGTCGGATCCATCAGAAATTCAATAGCAGCCTATGGGAACGTTGTATCTTTCATTTGAGACTAAGTTTGTCAAAATCGGCCATCTCTGAGAAAAATGAGTGACATTTTTGGTCACATACACACACAGACGCACATACACATATACATACATACACACGCTCAGACAATTGCCGAACTCGACGAACTGAATCGAATGGTATATGTCACTCGGCCCTCCGGGCCTCCTTTAAAAAGTCGGTTTTCAGAGCAATTGCAATACCTTTCTATTGAGAAAGGCAAAAATTTTACCTTTTTACATTCATCGCAGAATTCGTTTAAATCGAGATTTGCTGCGTGATCATACGTATCACCCTGTAATTCAGGAACCAGAACTCGGATCCACACAAAATTCAACAGCAGCTGATGGACCTTCCATTTAAAATAAAGTTTGTCAAAATCGGTTCAGAAAATTCCGAGAAACCGATGTGGACAAATCAACAAATTTTGTTTTGTAACCATACTCTTCAACTCGTAATCCGGAACAAGATGTCGGTTGAAAATGAAATTCAATAGCAACCTATGGGAATATTATACCTTTTATTTGAATCTTAGTTTGTAAAAATCGGTTAAGCCATCTCCGAGAAACCGATGTGGACATTTTGTTAACAAATCCGCACATACACACATACATAATACATAATACATACATACATACATACATACATACATACATACATACATACATACATACATACATACATACATACATACATACATACATACATACATACATACATACATACATACATACATACATACATACATACATACATACATACATACATACATACATACATACATACATACATACATACATACATACATACATACATACATACATACATACATACATACATACATACACACATACACACAGATATTTTGCGATCTCGGTGAACTGAGTCGAATGTTGTATGAGACTCGGCCCTCCGGGCCTCGGTTAGAAAGTCGGTTTTTGGAGCAATTGCGTAACCTTTCTATATGAGAAAGGCAAAAGAATAGTATTTAATTAGCTTAATCAACATGAGTTCAATGTTATCTTCATGTGATTATATTTTGAAATGTTGGTGGAATAGGTTTGAAAGTGGAGGGAATGGGGGTTAGTAGAGTGGGAGTGGAGGATGCGTCAGAAATCCTTCATCTTATTTCGGTATACGGGGTGGATGAAGGAAATGCGGGCGTGAGGGTGGTCCAAGGGGAGGCGAGTGATGAAGGAAGGAGGCGTAATGGCAAGGCGGTGGGGGGGCGGCGACGGAATACTCAACTGCATATTTTGCCTTCCATTTGAGACTTGGTTTGAGAAAATCGGTTCAGTCATCACCGAAGAACCGATGTGAATTTAATTGTGGAATCGTCGATAGTGGACAATATATTCAAAGAATGTTTGATTGGCAATCAGTGATCTAGATCTGCGATTAGAAGTAATTTGGTGACCATTTCAATAGTTTTTAGCCTCTGAGGTATTACGATTGTACCGATTTATATGGGAAATTCCAGTATATCCTTACTAACACCCCTGTAACTCCGGAAGCAAGAGTCAGAACCGAATGAAATTCAGCAGCAGTCAATGGTATTACTGTATGAAAGCATTTGAAATCAAGTTTGTAAAAATCGGTAGAGAATTCGTTGGGGAATGGGTGTGATATTAGCTTAGGAACTTGGCGGGTTCCCCGGGGGCGTCATGAACTGTCATAGGTGGCCAATGTGGTCAAAGCTTCTTTGATTGATCATTAGTGATCCAGACCCGGAAACTAGAATAATGTTACATCAATTTTAATATGTTTTACATCATTTGAACATCATGGTGGTACCAGTTTATATGGGAATTTGCTGTGTGACTGCACTCTTCAACCCGTAACTCCGGAACCGGAAATCGGATCAACCAAAAATTCAATAGCAGCTTATGGGAGCGTTATACCTTTCAGATTAAACTAAGTTTCAGCTAATCGGTTCAGCCATCTCTGAGAAAATTGTCTGAGTTTAAATGACACACACACATACACACACAGATATTTGCCGATCTCGACGAACTGAATCGAATGGTGTATGACACTCGGCCCTCCGGGCCTCGGTTAAAAAGTCGATTTTTACAGTAATTGCATAGCCTTTCTTTATATGAGAAAGACAAAAACTTTAAACTAGTTTTAATTTTAAAGTAGCAACCCCACACTGCATACAATGTGATCAAAACTACTTCAATTGGCCATTATTAATTTAGACCCGCAAATACAAGTAATGTTGCATACATTTTAATATGTATTGCATCATTTGTATATCATGGTGGTACCAGTTTATATGGGAATTTGCTGTGCGACCGCACTCTTCAACCCGAAACTCCCGACATTTTCCGATCTCGACGAACTGAGTCGATTAGTATATGTGAATCGGCCCTCAGGGCCTCGGTTAACATGTCGATGTTTGGAGTGATTGCATAACCTTTCTATATGAGAAGGGCAAAAAGAGATGGAAGCCCTAAAAAGCCCATTGTATATTAGTTAGCCTTTTCTCAGAAGATATTTTCAAAAACATTTCATAACTTTCTGATGCAATGGTTCCCAAATTCAAGATTGGGTTATCTATTTTCAAAAATTTTAGGGCTTAGTAGAGAGTTTTCACCAATCGCTGGGCTAAGTTGAATAAAGTTGTAATAATGTACTCTGTGTTTATTTGAAATGAATGATTACTAGAACTTGTTGTGTCAGCTTACCTTCACCTTCAATTCTATCAGTTGAGATCGCTACGATGGAAATTCCAGCTTCCGACAATCGATTAAACTCCGTATCTGGAACACAACGTAGGGCAGGTGCTTGACGAAACACATCCTTTAATTTTTCATTTCAATCAATGCATTTTATTCTGCTCATTTTCTTCTTTTTTATTAATTTTATCAACTCAGTTTATTTAGTTGATTTGATTCGCTTGTTTCATCTATTTATTTAATTTATTTTTTTATACATTTTATTTTCTTTATTCATTCCATTCTTTTTATTCATTTGATCCATTACAATCATTTGATCTCCATTGTATTCACTGCATTCATTAAATTAAATTGATTCATTTAATTCATTTGATTCATTTGATTCATTTAATTCATTTTGCTCATATCTTTGATTTGAAGCATTTTATATCAGTCTTTACTTTTATTTATTTCATTCAATTTGTTAGTTTGAGTCAATTTATTCTATTAATATTATAACTATTTCTAAATATAGCCTAAATTTTCAATGATTAAGCTAATATAATTTGATTCGTGTATATTATAATTTTGATTTATATTAATCATTCTACTCATTTTATGAATTTGAACACCTTTTATTTAATTTTTTTCTATTTTTTTTATTTCGTTCGTATTAATGATTTTCTATCATTTATTTAGTTGATTCGAGATTTTATTCGTGCAGGACTAGAAACTGTTTTCATCCCATCTCTTGTTGGGTGTCTTCTTCGCAGGAGTTCTGCAAACCAATGAATGATCCAACACTGATATCTGGAAGCAATGTCCCATCTCACTGCTAGGTGGGATTAAATCGTTTTTTGGTTCAAACCAATTTATGTATCATTGATTCAATAAATTACTTACTTTCACTTACACAGCTGTTTTGGCAAATTAAAGTCAACTGAATCCACCTAGCAGTGAGATGAGACATTTCTTACACACTGTTGGATCATTTATTAGTTTACAGAACTCATGCGAAGTAGTCACACAACAAGTTCTAGTCCTTCACGAAAACCTGGAATAAACTGAATAAATTATAGAAATCAATACAAAGAACGAAACAAAAAAACCTGTTTTAATCCACCTAGCGGTGCAATTGTGCCTTTCTCATTTCTCTAAACTATGGCACGGAGGCTTTTTACGTTCAACATAATTGTGGAAATGTCCATTACATTCATCGTTAAGACAAGTAGAGATGAGGAAACTGAGTGTCTGCGGATGTCCTCAAGGTGGTGTGCTGTCACCACTTCTATGGAACCTTGTCGCCGATAGCTTGTTGAGAAAACTAAATGAGCTTGTGTTTCCGACGTATGGTTTCGCCGATGATTATATAATGATCACCGGTATTTGCATTAACACACTTTTTGACAACAAGCAACAAGCCTTATGTGTTGTTGAGCGGTGGTGTCTTCATGTTGGACTATCAGTTAATCCAAATAAAACCTCAATGGTGCTTTTCACGCAACGAAGGATTACAACCGGAGCTCGTCCATTGCAGTTTTTTGACTCTGAAATTATTGTCGAAGATCAAGTTAAGTACGTTGGGGGTAATTCTCGACTCAAAACTTAATTGGACAGCTCACATCGATTTCAGGATCAAGAAAGCTTGCATGGCCTTTGGCCAATGTAGACGGGCTTTCGGCAAATCTTGGGGACTCAAACCCAAGTACATTCAGTGGATCTACACAACAATTGTTAGACCAATACTGGCATACGGGTGCCATGTTTGCTGGCAGAAGGGAGAAGTCATGACAATCCAATCAAAGTTAAACCATCTTCAGAGGATAGTCTTGATGGTGATGACTGGTGCGTTCTCGACAACACCTACTGCTGCTCTTGAGGCACTCTTGAACATAAAACCACTACATGTGTTTCTGAAACAAGAAGCACTTTCTTGTGCATACCGTCTTAAGGTTACTGGGCTCTGGAACAGTAACCCAATAGATCGTGTAACTAGCCACACAAGACTGTGGCCCCAAATGGTTACTTGGGATGAATATACACTTGCTCCCAGTGACCTTACACTCACATGTAGTTTTCCTTCTAAAACTTTCAATGTGAGAATTCCTCTTCGTGAGGAATGGGTGTCTGGCTGGATGGAGCGACAACTTGAAGAATACGTAGTTTGTTACACGGACGGTTCTTTGTTGGAGGGCCGAGCCGGTGCTGGTGTCTATTGTCATGAGATGAGATTAAACCAATCTCATTCGCTTGGTAGATACTGTACCGTATTCCAAGCAGAAATCTTTGCGATTCTGTGTGGCGTACAATCCGCACTTCAACAGGGAATTTGCGGTAAAAGAATCTATTTTTGCTCTGACAGTCAGGCTTCCCTGAAAGCACTTAGTTCGGCAGATTCGAGATCGAAATTAGTAATCGCATGTCGAACTCAAATCGAAGAACTTAGCATTTCAAATGCTATCTACCTTCTATGGGTACCCGGTCATTCCGGTATTACTGGAAATGAATGGGCGGGCGAATTGGCTAGAGCTGGCGCTGCGACTGATTTCGTTGGTCCAGAACCAGTTCTACCACTGTCAATAAGTTGGATAAAGCACAAGATTCGCTCTTGGGCGGCATTCGAACATGCCAACCATTGGCGTAGCTTGCAAACTTGCGTTCAAACAAAGGCTTTTCTGCCGGATGTGAGTCCGAAAATGTCATGAAATTTGTTGCATTTTTCCAAGCACAACAGCATTCTGGTCAGGGCACTGACTGGACATTGCAAACTCAATTATCACATGGCTACTATTCAGCGCGCCGAGTATTATTCATGTGATCTTTGTGAATCCGATTACGGAACATCATATGATTTGATATGCAATTGCCCTGTATTAATGCAATTGCGCATCCGGTTTATTGGTTCTCCATACATAGATGAACCTATGTACAGAGAGCTGAAATTTAAGGATATGCTTTTGTTCCTAACCCAGTGTGGTAAAGAGCTATAGTTTTTTAGCCGTATTTGAATGACAATATCTCTTCGGGGGTGTTGCCGTTCTGTTATCTCAATATCCCCTCGGGGGTGTTGATATATCCGCTCACTGTTTGAGTAGAGGTTCTAAATCCCTCCGGGGGATGGAAGTTTTATTCCTGCTGTTGTAGCACCTGCAGATCGTTCAGCATCACTCCGGGGGTGCAGAATGCTCTGTTTTAATTGTTCTGTGTCGTTGTTTTCCTTACCCCTAACCTTGCCACTTCCCCAATCCTTCCCATCAGGAAAATGATGAAAAGACGATTCTTGGCAAGGCACAAATCTCCGATCAACATGGGGAACGTGCCATTTAAGCCAGACGCTACTGATTCCTGATTCCTGATACAAGAAACCTGTTTTAATCCACCTAGCGGTGCAATTGTGCCTTTCTCATTTCTCTAAACTATGGCAGGGAGGCTTTTTATGTTCAACATAATTGTGGAAATGTCCATTACATTCTTAGTACACTTTACACTTATACACAATGGCATGCCAGCCACGAACTTGATGAGCTACGTGTCGACGGTGAAACACTTGAAACAAAAAATATCATACTCCATTAGCCTAATCAGCATTAGATCAATGTTATCTGCTTGCTAACTCATTTTGTCATGCGGGGGTGGGTATTTGAGGAGGGCGAAAGTCCCATGAACGAACGACTCCCCAGCTTAAATTGGTATGAGGGCTGGATGGGATGGTGATCTAAGGGGTGATTTAAGGAGATTTTTAAAGGAGGGGAGTGAACAGTAGAGGGGGGGGGGGGTGTAACCTCTCTCCGTAAACCATCAACTACTCCCCTGTTAAAATCCAGAAACCTTATGCGAGTCGAAAAAAAAATTTGGCCAAGATTGGGTTGACGTTTTTCAGAGTGATTGCATAACCTTTCTATATGAGAAAGGCAAAAATGTGCCAAAATCCAAAAAAGTGAATCGTCGTCAAAATTTTTTTCGAGTTTGCATCAAATCTCGACGTTTCATGCACCTAGAACACATTTAGCATCAAAAATAAAAATTCTATTTTTAATTTTTCCTATAGTTTATATGAGAAATTTCTGTGTGGCCGCACTCTGAAACCCGTAATTCCGGAACCAGAATTCCGATCGATCCAAAATTCAATAGCAGCCGATGGGAAGGTTGCACCTTTCATTTGAGACTAAGTTTGGGCAAATCGGTCCAGCCATCTATTAGAAAAATGAGTGACATTATTTGACACATACACACATACATACACACACATACACACATACATACACACATACACACACACATACAGACTTTTTCCGACCTCGACTAACTGAGTCGAATGGGATATGACACTCGGCCCTCCGGGCCGGGATTAGGTTGACATTTTTCGGAGTGATTGCATAACCTTTCTATATGAGAAAGGCAAAAATATATAATAAAAGCAAAAGATTGTCAAACTCATAAAAGGCATAGAGGCATTACATTATCTCATTAAATTCGAAAATTTGACAAAAAAACGATTTAAAAATAGTTTTAAAATCAATAGAATAAATTAAATTCACTCAAACTAACAAATTGAATTAAATAAATAAATGGAATGTCTGATCATTAAATGAATAAAATTAAAAGAATGAACAAATTGAATCAAATGAATCAAATAAATCAAATGAATCAAATGAATCAAATGAATCAAAGGAATCAAAGGAATCAAATGAATCAAATGAATCAAATGAATCAAATAAATCAAATAAATCAAAGGAATCAAAGGAATCAAATGAATCAAATGAATCAAATGAATCAAATGAATCAAATGAATCAAATGAATCAAATGAATCAAATGAATCAAATGAATCAAATGAATCAAATGAATCAAATGAATCAAATGAATCAAATGAATCAAATGAATCAAATGAATCAAATGAATCAAATGAATCAAATGAATCAAATGAATCAAATGAATCAAATGAATCAAATGAATCAAATGAATCAAATGAATCAAATGAATCAAATGAATCAAATGAATCAAATGAATCAAATGAATCAAATGAATCAAATGAATCAAATTAATCAAATTAATCAATTAATCAATTAATCAATTAATCAAATGAATCAAATGAATCAAATGAATCAATTGAATCAAATGAATCAAATGAATCAAATGAATCAAATGAATCAAATGAATCAAATGAATCAAAGGAATCAAATGAATCAAATAAATCAAAGGAATCAAATGAATCAAATGAATCAAATGAATCAAATGAATCAAATGAATCAAATGAATCAAATGAATCAAATGAATCAAATGAATCAAATGAATCAAATGAATCAAATGAATCAAATGAATCAAATGAATCAAATGAATCAATTGAATCAATTGAATCAATTGAATCAAATGAATCAAATGAATCAAATGAATCAAATGAATCAAATGAATCAAATGAATCAAATGAATCAAATGAATCAAATGAATCAAATGAATCAAATGAATCAAATGAATCAAATGAATCAAATGAATCAAATGAATCAAATGAATCAAATGAATCAAATGAATCAAATGAATCAAATGAATCAAATGAATCAAATGAATCAAATGAATCAAATGAATCAAATGAATCAAATGAATCAAATGAATCAAATGAATCAAATGAATCAAATGAATCAAATGAATCAAATGAATCAAATGAATCAAATGAATCAAATGAATCAAAGGAATCAAATGAATCAAATAAATCAAAGGAATCAAATTAATCAAAAGCATCAAATGAATCAAATGATTCAAATGAAGCAAATAAATGTAATGAATGGAATTAACGATATGAATAAAATAAAAAATAATTGAAATGAGTAAATAAAACCGAACGAATCAAATAAACAAAACAAACAATATTGATGAAATGAATAAAATTAATTGATTAAAGAAGAAAATTGAAGGATGTTAAAAGGTTATAAATTAATGTCAATTAAGGGGTTATATACAAAGGTGGAACTCAAAAAATCGATTTTTTTATTAAATATTCTAAAACTCCATACTTTGGAAAATATCTGTGCGAAATTTCATCTGGATCGGAGCAGTAGATTTTAATTTACAGCCGTTTACAGCGCGTCGGTTCTTCCACGAATGAAGTTAACACAAAACTTTAAATGCAATTATCTCGGGGTGAAGTGTTTTGAAAAGTACCGTTGCGGTGAACGTAATATATCAAGAGTTATTCATCCGATTTGCCTAAACTTTGTTTTAAATTGTTTGTATTTACATTCTTGTATACTTGAATGGTTTCTTTTTCATCAAAAAAAAAATCGACTCTTTGCAATTAATTTTTGTTTAACATTTTGAACACTACAAAACTCAATATTTTGGTCAACATGTTTTATTCGCAAGAAAAAAAAATTATTGGGAAATCGATCCGTTCAAGTACAACACATTACATTTTCCTTCAATAATCTGTTTAGTTTTTGGATTTCAGTTGAGTGGTTCGGCTAAAAATGTAAAATGCATGAAAAAAAATAAACTGATCAGAATGAATCCAAAAACTGGAAAGAATAAAGTAGATAAAATGAACCCAAATGAACGAAATGAATAGAAAGAATGCTGAATGGAATAAACAATTAAAAAGCGATGATCATGTATTTAAAATTAGTCAAATATTCAAAATGAATAAAATAAACAAGACGAATGAAATCCATGAAATGAAGAAAGTAAAAAAATACCATTCAGAATGAAATTAAAAACATTTTTACATTTCTTATAAAAGAAATGTATAGAATTCGCTCAAACTTTCAAGATTTTTTCCGAGGCCCGGAGGGCCGAGTCTTATATACCAATCGACTCAGCTCGACGATTTGGGACAATGTCTGTGTGTGTGTGTGTGTGTGTGTGTGTCTGTGTGTGTGTGTATGTAACGGACAAATTCTCATTCGTGTTTCTCAGCAATGGCTGAACCGATCTTATCCAAACCAATTTTAAATTAAAGAACTAAAAAACAGTATGAACGCTATTAATTTGTTTTTGATTCTGATGTTCAGTTTTTAAGATATGAATGTTTAAATGCGTAAAAATGGCGTTTTTTCAGTTTTTTAAAAATTATCTGCCGGAATTGACAATATAGATTAACAATTTATATGTTTTTAGACAACTTTAACGAATACCTTTCGAACAAGCTATAGATTGTTGAAATCGGACTATTATCAAAAGAGATATTTAACATTAAATGCGGACGAAAGATTTTTATCATTTCCCATTGCCAGAAATATGACCAAAAACATGTAATCTATTATTAACGCCAAAACGGCTTATTTTAGGTCAATAGTATCTTCGGAGAATTTAATGGAGGAAATATGCCCTTTCTTTTGGTATTGTGCTTTTGCTGATTAATCCCCCTATGAGTGAGATATTTTCACAAATTTTCTTGGAAGTGATTATAACGAAATGATGCCTTCAGCAAATTTGTAGCTCTTACTTTTGCGAATAACTTTACTGAAGACTTCAAATATCTATTTTGAGTACTTTAAAAGTTATGGCTTGTTGTTTGTGGATTACTCTTCGTCGCCTATTTATTGTTCAATATAGTAATAATCCATTGAAATAAGCCAAACATTATTTCGATAAATCGAATTTTGTATTTCATTTTTCTATCTACAACCGCTAGAAATAATCACCGAACATTTCCAAGTTGTCTGGAAGGAACTTGATAACTTATCAGTGCAAAAATGTTCATTTGTGCGAACCTTCTGACTGCAATTTTTCTAACTTATGACCATCGGATCGATCTGAAACCTTTCGGAAAATGAAAAGCGAAATAAAAAACTCCAAGCAACGGCGTAGCCAAGAGAAGGTTTTGGGGTTTAACACCATACAGCCCCCTCCCCCCACCACACCAAAAAAAAAAATATTGGATTGGAGTTGAAAATTTATTGATGCAAACTGATTTAATTCAATATTACAATAACATTATCTGATCCGTAGATTGATAACCTGTTGTTGTAAACATCATGAGGACTGTTGATAAATTGTCGGAATGGGGTCCTGATATGTAACTGATCTATTGGTCTTGATTTCACAGTTGTATAATAGCATCAATATCAAATTCCTGTCTGAAAACATTCCAATAGAAAATTCCAGAGTTCTGTAATCAATCATAATCCTCAGATTTATTTTCAAATTGATCTCGTTTTTGTAGAGATGTACTGTAATAAGGGTCTTTATTTAATAGGAAGCGAAGTTAAAATTGATTTAATTCTATGAAACATAGAACTGCTCAACAAAAAATGCATAAATTTCAACAATTGCTTAAAATGTTTTTGCCTTTCTCATTCACCGGAGGACCGAGTGTCATATGCTAATCGACTCAGTTCGTCGAGATTGGAAAATGTCTGTGTGTATGTATGTCTGTATGTATGTGTGTGTATGTGTGTGTATGTGTGTGTATGTGTGTATGTGGAAAAAATGTGACCTCTGTTAATCAGAGATGGCTGGATCGATTTGCACAAAGTTAGTCTCAAATGAAAGGTACAATCTTCCCATCGGCTGCTATTGAATTTTTTATTGATTGGACTTCCGGTTCCGGAGTTACGAGTTGAAGAGTGCAATCACACAACAAATTCCCATATAAACTGAAATGAAAAATTTTCAAAATCAAATTTGTATTTTTGATGCCAAATGACATTATAACGCATGAAACATTGAGATTTGATGCAAACTCGAAAAAATAACATTTGACAAAAATTGATTTTTTTGGACTTTGGTACTTATTTGCTCTGTTACTCTTTTCTGAAAAATTAATTCTGCATAATTTGAAACCTTCAAAAATTACGGTTTCGGAATTATGCCGTTTAGACATTAAGATCGATTTTCACCAAACCCCCACCAATTGTAAAATTGGTATTGTAAAAAAACGTAAGGGCGATACTTCAATGCTGATAGGTGGGACCGAAAAAGTAAACAATCGCCAAAGGGACTATATACTATATATACAATCATTTTGTCAATTTCAATAGCAAACACAAATTTTAATTTAATAATTTCAAATACTTCATGAAGTTTTGGGTTTCGATCATTGAATCATGCAATCTAGGATGTAAAAAACACAATAGTTCTAAATTGGAAATAAAACCAAGTCTGGAAATATGCACTGTTGATTTTCTTTGAATGCACTATGAGTCACAAGGGCGATTTTTCGGTACAAAAATCAATAACTCCCAAACCGTTCATTTTAGAGAAATTATGCTGAGAGAATATTTTTGGGGATTAAATTCGCTTTCTTTTAAAGTAAAATGTAGCTAGGGTGGTCCTCTCAAACATTCTTTTCGAAAAATTATTTTTCGAACAAAATGGTATAGCAAGGTACTTACTTCAGCAAAGTTGTAGAAAAATGTTTTTCAGTTAACATTTTCAAATGAATTAAAGTTATAGCACTATCGGTTTTTATGTTATAATTATTTTTATTCTTTAACTTAGGGTGTTTCTGAAAAAGTCAGTTTTTTAACTATAACTTTTTAAATAGTTAGTCTATCTTCATACTCTCTATGAAGCAATTTTAGTACTTTTCATTGCGCATATTTCTGCTGAAGAATGTGAATCGATATAATTTTTCGTTATCGAGTTACGATCATTTTTTTAAATAAAAATGATAGTTTTCAATGTCCTCTAACTCAGAAGGTTGCAAAAACTAGCAGCTAAATTTGTACTCTTTTGAAAGTGCATCAAAAATACTATAAAATATTTCAAAATCAAAGTCAGCATTTTTGCCCTTCGATGTCAAATATAAACAACAACACCACGAGTCGTGACAGTTTAATTGGTATCAATCTCATTCATGAATCGAATCGCAGTAGCCGACGACTGCTTTGATCAACGCGTGTAGTGCTTTGTATTATTAGTGCTGTTAAAATGGATAAAATAAAGTTGTTCGATCTCTGGAAAGTGGCCAAAGGTGAAAATAAAAATAAAATAAAAGTTGTGTTTGAGGAAATAATGAGATAATTTGATGTGGGACAAAATGAAAAAAATAAGTTCACTCACAATGCAAAAGCTGTAACAATTAAAACATGTAAAAGGTTTGATCAATTTTGGAAAGACAGTAATCGAATTGAGACGAAAGTGCTCGATAAAAATTCGAAATATTTTGAGAAGCCGTTAACAGTTCCTACAAAAGATTCAAACTGCACTTCCTCCCAAACCAGCATTCACAGAAATTCGTCGCTTACTTAGAACAGAATGAAGGGTAATCCTTAATTCATTTGCTTTTTAAGGCAAAATGCGCTACATTTTATATTATGTCAACACTTCCATTACCAACAAGTTTCATGAGCGAACAAGGAGCTGAGGCTCGGAACGATCGACTGAGTCACGGTAGAAATTGTTCAAGAGTCGCGAACATGGAAGATGTTTTCTTTAGAGCAATGGACTCGTCTAATCCGGTTCTTGCAGTTAGAAGATCCCGATACAGTAAACGCACTGAAATAAGTTCAATATTAAATGAGTTAGCACTTTGAGAAAAGAGACACGATTCAGATAACTATAACGACGACGATGCTGATGATGTTGATGATTGTGATTATAATAATTATGAGGATGACGATGATAATAAAGTAGTTACGTAGAATAGTAAAATAAATATCTGTCTGAGCCTAACGTTTTCAATATTTGTGTACATATATTTGACAAGCTCAAAAAATCATTTAACAACTCGACTTTTTGATCTAGTAAAGCAGGTTCTAAATGGCAATGACCAGACCCTTAAAAACAGCCGTATGCTGATGTCATTTAATCATAATGTTGATGTCAATATTTTTCGCTGAATGACAAAAAAGCAAAAGTTGATTTTGAGATATTTTACAGTATTTTTGATGCACTTTCGAAAGAGTACAAATTTAGCTGCTAGTTTTTGCAACCTTCTGAGTTAGAGGTCATTGAAAACTATCATTTTTATTTAAAAAAATGATCGTAATTCGATAACGAAAAATGATATCGATTCACATTCTTCAGCAGAAATATGCGCAATGAAAAGTACTAAAATTGCTTCATAGAGAGTATGAAGATAGACTAACTATTTAAAAAGTTATAGTTAAAAACTGACTTTTTCAGAAACACTAAAATGACACCCTAAGATAAAGAAGAAAAATAATTATAACATGAAAACCGATAATGCTATAATGCTATAACTTTGATGCATTTGAAAATGTTACTTGAAAAACATTTTTCTACAACTTTGCTGAAGTAAGTACCTTGCTACACCATTTAGTTCTAAACATAATTTTTCGAAAATAATGTTTGAGAGGACCACCCTAGCTACATTTTGCTTTAAAAGTAAGAAAATTTTATTTCCAAAAATATTCTCTCAGACATAATTTCTCTAAAATGAACGGTTTGGAAGTTATTGATTTTTGTACCGAAAAACCGCCCTTGTGACCCATAGTGGAATGGTGGGTTTTTTAAAGAAAAAGCGTTGATTTCTTAATTCTCAGTCGCGTTGGAAATTTGAGTAAAGTATAAACTTCAAATCGATTTAAAAAAAATCGATTTTTTTTGGCTCAGTACAATATACATAACCCCTTTAGAAAAATCAGTTTTCCCACCACAATGCATTGATTGAGGAATTTAGATATTTTATTAACAGAGCATTAGCAATAATTCATTTGTATGTCTATTTTATGGGCCATTTTTTCGCCTTCCCATTGATTTGGTTTGAGATTTCTAGCACTGATGTTGTCCTATGCTGATTTGAGTGATTCTCTGAGTCCTGCCACTATCCCATGTAGTATGTGTTATCAAAAACATCGCGAAGCATCAAGTTCTAAATGTTCTCAAACGATATAATATCCGAAGAGAGTGATAAGAGTTATAAGAAATGTCTCATCACACTGTTAGGTGGATTAAAAGCGTTTTGAATAAAGTAATTGAATAAACCGGATTCATTCATTGTTCGACTTGCGCTCGGATAAGACGTGTGCTAGTGCTTTTGCAGCTGCCTTCCCCGGCTCAGTTTTGATTCCAGTGCTCAGTGCAGTGTCAAAGCCAGTTGTGATTGCTAGGCCTTTGTTTCGAAAACAAAGTGTGTCGTGCTGGTATTGTCAGCCAGTCCCAGCGAAGGTCATCGGCATCGAAAAGATAAGTACCTGTTTCCCTTCTACTATTATTTTCTGTTTTGCCCTTGATACATTCCGTTACTGCTCTTTTTATCGTTCTTTGCGCGAAGTGCTGATCTCGCGCTAAAATGTCCCTCGACGGTCAGCCCACCGATGAAAATATGGATGATGAAACATCCCCTGATAAGCCTCCTACCAAACCCCCTCGCCTAAAAGCATACCCAGAGAACTCGGCTGGGCCATTTGTGGTCTACTTCCGGACCACCAATAAATCATTTGATATTTTGAAAATATCACGTGATCTGACAGAGCATTACTCGGCCGTGACCCAGATTACAAGGGTTCGCACGAATAAGTTAAAAATTGTTGTTAGCGACCTCGCACAGGCAAACGGGATTGCTTCCTGTACCCGCTTTACGCTGCACTATAGGGTGTATGTACCGTGTGTAGATGCAGAGGTCGACGGGGTCATAACCGAGGCGAGTTTGACATGCAAGGACGTGCTGAAGTATGGAGCTGGCTGTTTTATAAAAAACCCCTACTAAAGCCGGTGAAAATATTAGACTGCAAGAAATTGCACACGCTCGCTGGAGATAAAGAATCCTATATACCATCAGCTTCGCTTCGGGTGACTTTCGCCGGATCGTCTCTTCCAAATTACGTCCTTCTGGATAGGGTTCGCCTGCCTGTACGCCTGTTTGTACCGCGGACAATGAACTGTAGCAACTGCAAACAGTTGGGCCACACAGCCACCTATTGTGGCAATAAAAACGATGTGGCAAGTGCGGTGGAGAGCATGAGGGTGACTCTTGTGACAAAGACACTGAAAAGTGTGTTTACTGCGGGGGTCCTCCGCATGCTCTTAAATCATGCCCTGCGTACAAACAGCGCGGGGATAAAATTAAGCGCTCCCTCAAGGAACGCTCGAAGCGCTCTTATGCAGAAATGTTAAAGAATGCTTCGCCATCTGTCCTTTCCGAAAACTCCTTTGCTCTTTTGGCTCCTGTTGAGCAAGAATCTGATAATCCACAAGAGGGAACATCTTTTGTTAACCCGGGGGAGTCCAGGAAGCGAAGAACTCTTGCCTCCCCTAGACTGCCTCGTAAGGGTTCCAAGGTGTCCTCCTCTTAGAGTGCGCCAACCACATCTAATAGATCTAACGGAAGTGCTGCACTAACGCCGAAGCAATCTGCTCCCAGATTTAGAAATTTTAATTCAAACAAGGAGTACCCACCACTTCCAGGGACACCAGAAACCCCAAGTGTCCCTCTTTTTCAAACAGAAACTCAGTCCAGTAATGGACTAATGAAATTTTCTGACATCGTGGACTTAATTTTCACAGCTTTCAATGATACCGATCCTCTTAAAAGCCTTCTGATACGTTTTCTCCCTATAGTGCAAACATTTTTGAAGCAGTTGACTACTAAATGGCCCCTCCTTGCAGCGATCGTATCCTTCGATGGCTAAGTCATCGAACCAGGTCACTGATTCGATCGCTGTTCTACAGTGGAACAGCAGAAGTATCCTCCCGAAAATCGATTCCTTTAAATTTTTACTAAACAGTTTAAAATGTGATGTTTTCGCATTATGTGAAACTTGGTTAACTTCCGATATAAATCTCAACTTCCACGACTTTAATATAATTCGTCTGGATCGAGAAAACGCCTATGGAGGAGTACTTTTGGGGATTAAAAAGTGCTATTCTTTCAACCGAATTAACCTCCCTTCGACACCAGGCATTGAAGTTGTCGCTTGTGAAATAAGGATCAAAAGCAAATACCTTAGCATTGCTTCCATCTACATTCCCTCTAGAGCGTCGGTAGGGAACCGAACGCTTTGTAATATCACGGAATTCCTACCGGCACCGCGGCTAGTTCTAGGAGACTTTAACTCGCACGGTACGGTATGGGGTGGTCTTCACGATGATAACAGATCAACATTAATCCAAGATCTTTGCGACAATTTCAACATGACCATCTTAAACACGGAAGAAATGACACGGATTCCTACACCACCAGCACGCGCAAGCGCGTTGGATTTATCTCTATGCTCGACTTCGCTACAGTTAGATTATACGTGGAAGGTGATCCCTGATCCCCACGGTAGCGACCATTTGCCTATCGTAATTTCAATTGCCAACGGTTCAAGACCATCAGAAACAATCAATGTCTCATGACGGACCTCACACGGAACATTGATTGGAAGAGTTACGCGACCGCGATATCCGCTAAAATCGAATCCATTCAAGAACTTCCTCCGGAGGAAGAGTACAGGTTTTTGGCTGGCTTGATTCTCGACAGTGCGAATCAAGCTCAGACTAAACCAGTACCGGGCGCGAACACCCACGTACGATCTCCCACGATCTCCCACCCCTTGGTGGGACAAAGAGTGCTCAGAACTGTACGCGGAAAAGTCCACTGCGTATAAAGCCTTCCGGGACGACGGGTTACCCGATAGCTATCGACAATACGCGTCGCTAGAAAATCGAATGAAGTGTTTGATGAAAGCCAAGAAATGCAGTTATTAGCGCCGGTTCATCGACGGGTTAACGAGAGAAACAGCGATGAACACTCTTTGGGGTACGGCTCGACGTATGCGTAACCGAAACAGTATCAACGAGAACGTGGAATATTCAAACCGCTGGATATTCGCCTTCGCCAGAAAGATCTGTCCGGACTCTGTCCCGGTACAGAAAACATACCACGCCGCGTCTCCTCACTATACCGCGAACGAAACACCGTTTTTGATGGTGGAGTTCTCACTTGCTCTCTTATCGTGCAACAATAACGCCCCGGGGTTAGACAGAATCAAATTCAACTTGTTGAAGAATCTGCCTGATTCTGCTAAAAGGCGTTTGCTGAATTTATTTAACAAGTTCCTTGAGGGTAAAATTGTTCCTCATGACTGGAGGCAAGTGAAGGTCATCGCCATCGCGAAACCGGGAAAACCAGCCTCCGACCACAGCTCGTACCGACCGATTGCAATGCTTTCCTGTATCCGGAAGTTGTTCGAGAAAATGATCTTGTTTCGCCTCGAAAATTGGGTCGAAGCAAATGGCTTACTGTCAGATACACAATTTGGCTTCCGCAAAGGCAAAGGGACGAACGATTGCCTTGCGTTGCTCTCAACAGAAATTCAAATGGTCTATGCTAGTAAAGAGCAGATGGCATCAGTTTTCCTGGATATTAAGGGGACTTTTGACTCAGTTTCTATCAATGTTCTTTCAGAGAAGCAAAATGTTATTTAAAATAGTCTTTCGCCGATTTTAAATAACATTTTGCTAAACCTGTTGTCTGAGAAGCATATGCATTTTTCGCATGGCGACTTAACAACATCGCGATTTAGCTACATGGGTCTTCCCCAGGGCTCATGTCTAAGTCCCCTACTCTACAATTTTTACGTGAATGACATTGACGATTGTCTTGCCAATTCATGCACGCTAAGGCAACTTGCAGACGACGGGGTGGTCTCTGTTACAGGGCCCAAAGCTGCCGATTTGCAAGGACTATTACAAGATACTTTGGACAATTTGTCTTTTTTTTTACAATGGAGAAGACCTTTATGTCCTAGCCCAGTACACGTGCTAACGGTAGGGTCCAATCTACCACACTGGGTGCACTGGGGGCGTGTCGGACTCAAATGGTGACCAGCCATTAATACCGACTAAACTCCATTGGGCTCCGCCATCATTCCTCCCAGGAACTACCTCTCGGTATTACTTCTGGGGGGATGGCTGTACTGAATGTACTCATTCACTCTCACTCACGCGATCATACATCCTGTATGAGGCTTACTTGGGTGCTCTCTCAATCACACTTTGATTCACTCTCAAACACTCCCACATGAGGCTGACTTTTGTGCTCACCTTTTACGTTCCATGCGAGGCTGACTTGTGTGCTCACCTTACTCATTCCTTGCTAGGCTTACTTTTGTGCTCGCCCTACCCATACCATGTGAGGCTGACTTGGGTGCTCACCCTATCACCTGATTCACTCTCAATCGTGCCACTCTATTGTACCTTTGTCACTTCCCCTGGCATCCCATGTGGGACATTTTTCTTAGGCCCCACTTCTGACATACCATGTGAGGCTGACTTGTGTGCTCACCTTTTTCACTCCTTGCTAGGCTGACTTTTGTGCTAGCCTCTACCAACCTGTGAGGCTGACTTTTATGCTCACCCTTAATATGCAGTGTGAGACTGACTTGGATGCTCACCCTTTCACTCCTCTGCCACGCCATGAGGCATCGATAGCTAAGTTCCAACATACTACGCTACGACCCTCCCGTCTTGGCATAGGGCAGTCCACTTATACGCCTTTACACTCACTCTTCTGTCTTGCTTCGGGGTGGCTGGGTTTACCCCTTACGCGGTTGCCATTCGCTGCGCCAAACCTGCCTCGGCATGAACAGACCATTCACTCCCTTTTTTGCGCTTGGCCTTTTTTTTGCTCCAGCTAACCAATCACTAGTTAGCCGTGCCCGCCGTCTGTTGCTCGGTTCGCCAGATTGCCTGTAGCCTACTGACAATCTGGATGGTAGCAGCCGAGACTGCGTTCCACTTCTCCACCGTTTGACACATCCGCTGAATAAGGGTATCCGGGGTTGTGTCCCAGCCACAGACGTCAAGCATTGCTCTTCTTTCGACGTCGAACCGATGACATACGAACAGTATGTGTTCGGCAGTTTCATCTACACCTGGGCAGCCCGGGCAGACTGGGACCTCCGCGTGCCCGAACCTGTGGAGGTACTGACGGAAACAGCCATGGCCTGACAGGAATTGTGTCAGGTGGAAGTGAACTTCCCCATGGGGTCTTCCCACCCAGCTCGATATGCTAGGTATCAGCCGGTGGGTCCACCTACCTTTCGAGGAGTTGTCCCACTCACGCTGCCATCTGGCGACCGAGGTCACCCTGCGCTCGCGGGCTCCCCTATTTCCACGTAGCTCAAAGCACTCCTCATCTTCCCGAATGACCAGCCCGACTGGCATCATGCTCGCTATCACGCAGGATGCATCGTGTGATACCGTGCGGTAGGCAGATATCACTCTGAGGCACATCACGCGGTAGGTGCTCTCCAGTTTCTGTAGGTAACTGGTTACCCTCAGTGCTCTTGACCATGACGGGCCGCCGTACCTGAGGATAGATACGGCAACGCCTGCCAGTAACCTACGTCTACTGGCGCACACCTTTGAGCTGTTGGACATCATTCTCGATAGTGCCGCAACAGCAGTCGACGGTCTCTCGCACGTATAGTCGACATGGCTGCCGAAGGTCAGCTTGTCGTCTATAATGACTCCGAGAGACTTCAGACTTCGCTGTGAAGTGATCGCGACTTCTCCCACATGGATAACTGCATGTTGTGCCGACTTGCGGTTGTTGACGATAACTACCTCCGTCTTATGATGAGCGAGCTCCAGGCCTCTCGCGCTCATCCATTCCTCCACCGTGCTAATCGCGTGCTCTTCGGTTAGTTCTACCTCAGGAATTGACTCTCCGTAGACCTCCAAGGTTACGTCGTCGGCAAAGCCGACGATCTTGACCCCAGGAGGGAACTTCAGTCTCAGAACCCCGTCATACATGAGGTTCCATAGCACCGGGCCTAGGATCGAGCCCTGCGGGACTCCGGCGGTAATCGGAACCCTTTTCTGACCGGCATCGGTCTCGTATATCAGTACGCGGTTTTGGAAGTAACTTTCCAGGATCCGGTACAGACCCACCGGTAGGCTAAGCCGGTGTAACGAGAGCGCGATGGCATCCCAGCTTGCGCTGTTAAATGCGTTCTTCACGTCAAGTGTCACTAACGCACAGTATCGAATACCTCGCCTTTTTCGTTGGATCGCTATCTCGGCAGTAGTTATCACTGAGTTGAGAGCGTCCACTGTGGACTTACCCTTCCGAAAGCCAAACTGGTTGCTTGACAGACCGTCCGTACCTTCCGCGTACGGGGTGAGCCTGTTGAGGATGATCCTCTCAAGCAGTTTGCCAGTCGTGTCTATCAGACAGATTGGTCTGTACGCCGATGGGTCGCCTGGCGGCTTCCCGGGCTTCGGCAACAGCACCAAAGCAATTCAAACAAGGAGTACCCACCACTTCCAGGGACACCAGAAACCCCAAGTGTCCCTCTTTTTCAAACAGAAACTCAGTCCAGTAATGGACTAATGAAATTTTCTGACATCGTGGACTTAATTTTCACAGCTTTCAATGATACCGATCCTCTTAAAAGCCTTCTGATACGTTTTCTCCCTATAGTGCAAACATTTTTGAAGCAGTTGACTACTAAATGGCCCCTCCTTGCAGCGATCGTATCCTTCGATGGCTAAGTCATCGAACCAGGTCACTGATTCGATCGCTGTTCTACAGTGGAACAGCAGAAGTATCCTCCCGAAAATCGATTCCTTTAAATTTTTACTAAACAGTTTAAAATGTGATGTTTTCGCATTATGTGAAACTTGGTTAACTTCCGATATAAATCTCAACTTCCACGACTTTAATATAATTCGTCTGGATCGAGAAAACGCCTATGGAGGAGTACTTTTGGGGATTAAAAAGTGCTATTCTTTCAACCGAATTAACCTCCCTTCGACACCAGGCATTGAAGTTGTCGCTTGTGAAATAAGGATCAAAAGCAAATACCTTAGCATTGCTTCCATCTACATTCCCTCTAGAGCGTCGGTAGGGAACCGAACGCTTTGTAATATCACGGAATTCCTACCGGCACCGCGGCTAGTTCTAGGAGACTTTAACTCGCACGGTACGGTATGGGGTGGTCTTCACGATGATAACAGATCAACATTAATCCAAGATCTTTGCGACAATTTCAACATGACCATCTTAAACACGGAAGAAATGACACGGATTCCTACACCACCAGCACGCGCAAGCGCGTTGGATTTATCTCTATGCTCGACTTCGCTACAGTTAGATTATACGTGGAAGGTGATCCCTGATCCCCACGGTAGCGACCATTTGCCTATCGTAATTTCAATTGCCAACGGTTCAAGACCATCAGAAACAATCAATGTCTCATGACGGACCTCACACGGAACATTGATTGGAAGAGTTACGCGACCGCGATATCCGCTAAAATCGAATCCATTCAAGAACTTCCTCCGGAGGAAGAGTACAGGTTTTTGGCTGGCTTGATTCTCGACAGTGCGAATCAAGCTCAGACTAAACCAGTACCGGGCGCGAACACCCACGTACGATCTCCCACGATCTCCCACCCCTTGGTGGGACAAAGAGTGCTCAGAACTGTACGCGGAAAAGTCCACTGCGTATAAAGCCTTCCGGGACGACGGGTTACCCGATAGCTATCGACAATACGCGTCGCTAGAAAATCGAATGAAGTGTTTGATGAAAGCCAAGAAATGCAGTTATTGGCGCCGGTTCATCGACGGGTTAACGAGAGAAACAGCGATGAACACTCTTTGGGGTACGGCTCGACGTATGCGTAACCGAAACAGTATCAACGAGAACGTGGAATATTCAAACCGCTGGATATTCGCCTTCGCCAGAAAGATCTGTCCGGACTCTGTCCCGGTACAGAAAACATACCACGCCGCGTCTCCTCACTATACCGCGAACGAAACACCGTTTTTGATGGTGGAGTTCTCACTTGCTCTCTTATCGTGCAACAATAACGCCCCGGGGTTAGACAGAATCAAATTCAACTTGTTGAAGAATCTGCCTGATTCTGCTAAAAGGCGTTTGCTGAATTTATTTAACAAGTTCCTTGAGGGTAAAATTGTTCCTCATGACTGGAGGCAAGTGAAGGTCATCGCCATCGCGAAACCGGGAAAACCAGCCTCCGACCACAGCTCGTACCGACCGATTGCAATGCTTTCCTGTATCCGGAAGTTGTTCGAGAAAATGATCTTGTTTCGCCTCGAAAATTGGGTCGAAGCAAATGGCTTACTGTCAGATACACAATTTGGCTTCCGCAAAGGCAAAGGGACGAACGATTGCCTTGCGTTGCTCTCAACAGAAATTCAAATGGTCTATGCTAGTAAAGAGCAGATGGCATCAGTTTTCCTGGATATTAAGGGGGCTTTTGACTCAGTTTCTATCAATGTTCTTTCAGAGAAGCAAAATGTTATTTAAAATAGTCTTTCGCCGATTTTAAATAACATTTTGCTAAACCTGTTGTCTGAGAAGCATATGCATTTTTCGCATGGCGACTTAACAACATCGCGATTTAGCTACATGGGTCTTCCCCAGGGCTCATGTCTAAGTCCCCTACTCTACAATTTTTACGTGAATGACATTGACGATTGTCTTGCCAATTCATGCACGCTAAGGCAACTTGCAGACGACGGGGTGGTCTCTGTTACAGGGCCCAAAGCTGCCGATTTGCAAGGACTATTACAAGATACTTTGGACAATTTGTCTTTTTTTTTTACAATGGAGAAGACCTTTATGTCCTAGCCCAGTACACGTGCTAACGGTAGGGTCCAATCTACCACACTGGGTGCACTGGGGGCGTGTCGGACTCAAATGGTGACCAGCCATTAATACCGACTAAACTCCATTGGGCTCCGCCATCATTCCTCCCAGGAACTACCTCTCGGTATTACTTCTGGGGGGATGGCTGTACTGAATGTACTCATTCACTCTCACTCACGCGATCATACATCCTGTATGAGGCTTACTTGGGTGCTCTCTCAATCACACTTTGATTCACTCTCAAACACTCCCACATGAGGCTGACTTTTGTGCTCACCTTTTACGTTCCATGCGAGGCTGACTTGTGTGCTCACCTTACTCATTCCTTGCTAGGCTTACTTTTGTGCTCGCCCTACCCATACCATGTGAGGCTGACTTGGGTGCTCACCCTATCACCTGATTCACTCTCAATCGTGCCACTCTATTGTACCTTTGTCACTTCCCCTGGCATCCCATGTGGGACATTTTTCTTAGGCCCCACTTCTGACATACCATGTGAGGCTGACTTGTGTGCTCACCTTTTTCACTCCTTGCTAGGCTGACTTTTGTGCTAGCCTCTACCAACCTGTGAGGCTGACTTTTATGCTCACCCTTAATATGCAGTGTGAGACTGACTTGGATGCTCACCCTTTCACTCCTCTGCCACGCCATGAGGCATCGATAGCTAAGTTCCAACATACTACGCTACGACCCTCCCGTCTTGGCATAAGGCAGTCCACTTATACGCCTTTACACTCACTCTTCTGTCTTGCTTCGGGGTGGCTGGGTTTACCCCTTACGCGGTTGCCATTCGCTGCGCCAAACCTGCCTCGGCATGAACAGACCATTCACTCCCTTTTTTGCGCTTGGCCTTTTTTTTGCTCCAGCTAACCAATCACTAGTTAGCCGTGCCCGCCGTCTGTTGCTCGGTTCGCCAGATTGCCTGTAGCCTACTGACAATCTGGATGGTAGCAGCCGAGACTGCGTTCCACTTCTCCACCGTTCGACACATCCGCTGAATAAGGGTATCCGGGGTTGTGTCCCAGCCACAGACGTCAAGCATTGCTCTTCTTTCGACGTCGAACCGATGACATACGAACAGTATGTGTTCAGCAGTTTCATCTACACCTGGGCAGTCCGGGCAGACTGGGACCTCCGCGTGCCCGAACCTGTGGAGGTACTGACGGAAACAGCCATGGCCTGACAGGAATTGTGTCAGGTGGAAGTGAACTTCCCCATGGGGTCTTCCCACCCAGCTCGATATGCTAGGTATCAGCCGGTGGGTCCACCTACCTTTCGAGGAGTTGTCCCACTCACGCTGCCATCTGGCGACCGAGGTCACCCTGCGCTCGCGGGCTCCCCTATTTCCACGTAGCTCAAAGCACTCCTCATCTTCCCGAATGACCAGCCCGACTGGCATCATGCTCGCTATCACGCAGGATGCATCGTGTGATACCGTGCGGTAGGCAGATATCACTCTGAGGCACATCACGCGGTAGGTGCTCTCCAGTTTCTGTAGGTAACTGGTTACCCTCAGTGCTCTTGACCATGACGGGCCGCCGTACCTGAGGATAGATACGGCAACGCCTGCCAGTAACCTACGTCTACTGGCGCACACCTTTGAGCTGTTGGACATCATTCTCGATAGTGCCGCAACAGCAGTCGACGGTCTCTCGCACGTATAGTCGACATGGCTGCCGAAGGTCAGCTTGTCGTCTATAATGACTCCGAGAGACTTCAGACTTCGCTGTGAAGTGATCGCGACTTCTCCCACATGGATAACTGCATGTTGTGCCGACTTGCGGTTGTTGACGATAACTACCTCCGTCTTATGATGAGCGAGCTCCAGGCCTCTCGCGCTCATCCATTCCTCCACCGTGCTAATCGCGTGCTCTTCGGTTAGTTCTACCTCAGGAATTGACTCTCCGTAGACCTCCAAGGTTACGTCGTCGGCAAAGCCGACGATCTTGACCCCAGGAGGGAACTTCAGTCTCAGAACCCCGTCATACATGAGGTTCCATAGCACCGGGCCTAGGATCGAGCCCTGCGGGACTCCGGCGGTAATCGGAACCCTTTTCTGACCGGCATCGGTCTCGTATATCAGTACGCGGTTTTGGAAGTAACTTTCCAGGATCCGGTACAGACCCACCGGTAGGCTAAGCCGGTGTAACGAGAGCGCGATGGCATCCCAGCTTGCGCTGTTAAATGCGTTCTTCACGTCAAGTGTCACTAACGCACAGTATCGAATACCTCGCCTTTTTCGTTGGATCGCTATCTCGGCAGTAGTTATCACTGAGTTGAGAGCGTCCACTGTGGACTTACCCTTCCGAAAGCCAAACTGGTTGCTTGACAGACCGTCCGTACCTTCCGCGTACGGGGTGAGCCTGTTGAGGATGATCCTCTCAAGCAGTTTGCCAGTCGTGTCTATCAGACAGATTGGTCTGTACGCCGATGGGTCGCCTGGCGGCTTCCCGGGCTTCGGCAACAGCACCAAAGCAATTCAAACAAGGAGTACCCACCACTTCCAGGGACACCAGAAACCCCAAGTGTCCCTCTTTTTCAAACAGAAACTCAGTCCAGTAATGGACTAATGAAATTTTCTGACATCGTGGACTTAATTTTCACAGCTTTCAATGATACCGATCCTCTTAAAAGCCTTCTGATACGTTTTCTCCCTATAGTGCAAACATTTTTGAAGCAGTTGACTACTAAATGGCCCCTCCTTGCAGCGATCGTATCCTTCGATGGCTAAGTCATCGAACCAGGTCACTGATTCGATCGCTGTTCTACAGTGGAACAGCAGAAGTATCCTCCCGAAAATCGATTCCTTTAAATTTTTACTAAACAGTTTAAAATGTGATGTTTTCGCATTATGTGAAACTTGGTTAACTTCCGATATAAATCTCAACTTCCACGACTTTAATATAATTCGTCTGGATCGAGAAAACGCCTATGGAGGAGTACTTTTGGGGATTAAAAAGTGCTATTCTTTCAACCGAATTAACCTCCCTTCGACACCAGGCATTGAAGTTGTCGCTTGTGAAATAAGGATCAAAAGCAAATACCTTAGCATTGCTTCCATCTACATTCCCTCTAGAGCGTCGGTAGGGAACCGAACGCTTTGTAATATCACGGAATTCCTACCGGCACCGCGGCTAGTTCTAGGAGACTTTAACTCGCACGGTACGGTATGGGGTGGTCTTCACGATGATAACAGATCAACATTAATCCAAGATCTTTGCGACAATTTCAACATGACCATCTTAAACACGGAAGAAATGACACGGATTCCTACACCACCAGCACGCGCAAGCGCGTTGGATTTATCTCTATGCTCGACTTCGCTACAGTTAGATTATACGTGGAAGGTGATCCCTGATCCCCACGGTAGCGACCATTTGCCTATCGTAATTTCAATTGCCAACGGTTCAAGACCATCAGAAACAATCAATGTCTCATGACGGACCTCACACGGAACATTGATTGGAAGAGTTACGCGACCGCGATATCCGCTAAAATCGAATCCATTCAAGAACTTCCTCCGGAGGAAGAGTACAGGTTTTTGGCTGGCTTGATTCTCGACAGTGCGAATCAAGCTCAGACTAAACCAGTACCGGGCGCGAACACCCACGTACGATCTCCCACGATCTCCCACCCCTTGGTGGGACAAAGAGTGCTCAGAACTGTACGCGGAAAAGTCCACTGCGTATAAAGCCTTCCGGGACGACGGGTTACCCGATAGCTATCGACAATACGCGTCGCTAGAAAATCGAATGAAGTGTTTGATGAAAGCCAAGAAATGCAGTTATTGGCGCCGGTTCATCGACGGGTTAACGAGAGAAACAGCGATGAACACTCTTTGGGGTACGGCTCGACGTATGCGTAACCGAAACAGTATCAACGAGAACGTGGAATATTCAAACCGCTGGATATTCGCCTTCGCCAGAAAGATCTGTCCGGACTCTGTCCCGGTACAGAAAACATACCACGCCGCGTCTCCTCACTATACCGCGAACGAAACACCGTTTTTGATGGTGGAGTTCTCACTTGCTCTCTTATCGTGCAACAATAACGCCCCGGGGTTAGACAGAATCAAATTCAACTTGTTGAAGAATCTGCCTGATTCTGCTAAAAGGCGTTTGCTGAATTTATTTAACAAGTTCCTTGAGGGTAAAATTGTTCCTCATGACTGGAGGCAAGTGAAGGTCATCGCCATCGCGAAACCGGGAAAACCAGCCTCCGACCACAGCTCGTACCGACCGATTGCAATGCTTTCCTGTATCCGGAAGTTGTTCGAGAAAATGATCTTGTTTCGCCTCGAAAATTGGGTCGAAGCAAATGGCTTACTGTCAGATACACAATTTGGCTTCCGCAAAGGCAAAGGGACGAACGATTGCCTTGCGTTGCTCTCAACAGAAATTCAAATGGTCTATGCTAGTAAAGAGCAGATGGCATCAGTTTTCCTGGATATTAAGGGGGCTTTTGACTCAGTTTCTATCAATGTTCTTTCAGAGAAGCAAAATGTTATTTAAAATAGTCTTTCGCCGATTTTAAATAACATTTTGCTAAACCTGTTGTCTGAGAAGCATATGCATTTTTCGCATGGCGACTTAACAACATCGCGATTTAGCTACATGGGTCTTCCCCAGGGCTCATGTCTAAGTCCCCTACTCTACAATTTTTACGTGAATGACATTGACGATTGTCTTGCCAATTCATGCACGCTAAGGCAACTTGCAGACGACGGGGTGGTCTCTGTTACAGGGCCCAAAGCTGCCGATTTGCAAGGACTATTACAAGATACTTTGGACAATTTGTCTTTTTTTTTTACAATGGAGAAGACCTTTATGTCCTAGCCCAGTACACGTGCTAACGGTAGGGTCCAATCTACCACACTGGGTGCACTGGGGGCGTGTCGGACTCAAATGGTGACCAGCCATTAATACCGACTAAACTCCATTGGGCTCCGCCATCATTCCTCCCAGGAACTACCTCTCGGTATTACTTCTGGGGGGATGGCTGTACTGAATGTACTCATTCACTCTCACTCACGCGATCATACATCCTGTATGAGGCTTACTTGGGTGCTCTCTCAATCACACTTTGATTCACTCTCAAACACTCCCACATGAGGCTGACTTTTGTGCTCACCTTTTACGTTCCATGCGAGGCTGACTTGTGTGCTCACCTTACTCATTCCTTGCTAGGCTTACTTTTGTGCTCGCCCTACCCATACCATGTGAGGCTGACTTGGGTGCTCACCCTATCACCTGATTCACTCTCAATCGTGCCACTCTATTGTACCTTTGTCACTTCCCCTGGCATCCCATGTGGGACATTTTTCTTAGGCCCCACTTCTGACATACCATGTGAGGCTGACTTGTGTGCTCACCTTTTTCACTCCTTGCTAGGCTGACTTTTGTGCTAGCCTCTACCAACCTGTGAGGCTGACTTTTATGCTCACCCTTAATATGCAGTGTGAGACTGACTTGGATGCTCACCCTTTCACTCCTCTGCCACGCCATGAGGTATCGATAGCTAAGTTCCAACATACTACGCTACGACCCTCCCGTCTTGGCATAAGGCAGTCCACTTATACGCCTTTACACTCACTCTTCTGTCTTGCTTCGGGGTGGCTGGGTTTACCCCTTACGCGGTTGCCATTCGCTGCACCAAACCTGCCTCGGCATGAACAGACCATTCACTCCCTTTTTTGCGCTTGGCCTTTTTTTTGCTCCAGCTAACCAATCACTAGTTAGCCGTGCCCGCCGTCTGTTGCTCGGTTCGCCAGATTGCCTGTAGCCTACTGACAATCTGGATGGTAGCAGCCGAGACTGCGTTCCACTTCTCCACCGTTTGACACATCCGCTGAATAAGGGTATCCGGGGTTGTGTCCCAGCCACAGACGTCAAGCATTGCTCTTCTTTCGACGTCGAACCGATGACATACGAACAGTATGTGTTCGGCAGTTTCATCTACACCTGGGCAGTCCGGGCAGACTGGGACCTCCGCGTGCCCGAACCTGTGGAGGTACTGACGGAAACAGCCATGGCCTGACAGGAATTGTGTCAGGTGGAAGTGAACTTCCCCATGGGGTCTTCCCACCCAGCTCGATATGCTAGGTATCAGCCGGTGGGTCCACCTACCTTTCGAGGAGTTGTCCCACTCACGCTGCCATCTGGCGACCGAGGTCACCCTGCGCTCGCGGGCTCCCCTATTTCCACGTAGCTCAAAGCACTCCTCATCTTCCCGAATGACCAGCCCGACTGGCATCATGCTCGCTATCACGCAGGATGCATCGTGTGATACCGTGCGGTAGGCAGATATCACTCTGAGGCACATCACGCGGTAGGTGCTCTCCAGTTTCTGTAGGTAACTGGTTACCCTCAGTGCTCTTGACCATGACGGGCCGCCGTACCTGAGGATAGATACGGCAACGCCTGCCAGTAACCTACGTCTACTGGCGCACACCTTTGAGCTGTTGGACATCATTCTCGATAGTGCCGCAACAGCAGTCGACGGTCTCTCGCACGTATAGTCGACATGGCTGCCGAAGGTCAGCTTGTCGTCTATAATGACTCCGAGAGACTTCAGACTTCGCTGTGAAGTGATCGCGACTTCTCCCACATGGATAACTGCATGTTGTGCCGACTTGCGGTTGTTGACGATAACTACCTCCGTCTTATGATGAGCGAGCTCCAGGCCTCTCGCGCTCATCCATTCCTCCACCGTGCTAATCGCGTGCTCTTCGGTTAGTTCTACCTCAGGAATTGACTCTCCGTAGACCTCCAAGGTTACGTCGTCGGCAAAGCCGACGATCTTGACCCCAGGAGGGAACTTCAGTCTCAGAACCCCGTCATACATGAGGTTCCATAGCACCGGGCCTAGGATCGAGCCCTGCGGGACTCCGGCGGTAATCGGAACCCTTTTCTGACCGGCATCGGTCTCGTATATCAGTACGCGGTTTTGGAAGTAACTTTCCAGGATCCGGTACAGACCCACCGGTAGGCTAAGCCGGTGTAACGAGAGCGCGATGGCATCCCAGCTTGCGCTGTTAAATGCGTTCTTCACGTCAAGTGTCACTAACGCACAGTATCGAATACCTCGCCTTTTTCGTTGGATCGCTATCTCGGCAGTAGTTATCACTGAGTTGAGAGCGTCCACTGTGGACTTACCCTTCCGAAAGCCAAACTGGTTGCTTGACAGACCGTCCGTACCTTCCGCGTACGGGGTGAGCCTGTTGAGGATGATCCTCTCAAGCAGTTTGCCAGTCGTGTCTATCAGACAGATTGGTCTGTACGCCGATGGGTCGCCTGGCGGCTTCCCGGGCTTCGGCAACAGCACCAGTTTCTGCCTTTTCCATCTATCGGGGAAACGGCACTCGTCAAGGCATCTCTGCATAGCTAGCCTGAACATGTTCGGGTTCGCTATGATCGCTGCCTTGAGAGCGTTGTTTGGAACTCCATCCGGCCCTGGAGCTTTGTTCATTGCTAGGGATTTAGCCACTGCGAGTAGTTCTTCATTCGTCACTGGAGCCACCATTTCGACCGTGCCCGCACTGTCTCGTAGTGCAGGTGGCCAGGGGCTTGTGGCTCGAGACGGGAAGAGTACTTCGATAATCGTTGCCAACCGGTCCGGAGACCGTTCTGGGGGTGAGGAGCCCCCTTTGGTCTTGGCCATCGCAATCCGGTAGGCGTCACCCCACGGATTCGCGTTGGCACTCTCACACAGGTTGTCGAAACACGCGTTCTTGCTGCTCTTAATAGCCTTGTTAAGGGCCAATTTCGCAGCTCGAAACACTTCACGGCGGTTCTCTCTTGCATCCTCGGTGCGAGCTCTTTGCATCCTACGTCTAGCTCTGAGGCAGGCTGACCGTAGAGCTGCAATCTCGGCACTCCACCAGTATACCGGGCATCTACCGTTTCTTGGCAGTGTTTTTCTCGGCATAGAACAGCTACCAGCGCATCCCCGCTTAGACTGTCGGTGTTGGCCTCCAGTCCCAGGGCCGCGGTGAAAGCTTCGCTGTCGAAGTGATTGGACTTCCACCCGCGTACCTGACAGGGATCTCCCGCCCTCGGATGCTGCACACCGTAGTTGATCTTAAAGCGGATTGCCAAATGATCGCTATGGGTGTAGCCTTCGTCTACCCTCCATTCCATGCCTGGAGCCAGACTCGGGCTGGCAAAGGTCAAATCAATCCACGCCTCCACTCCGTTTCTACGGAATGTACTAGCGGAGCCATCATTAGCTAGCACAGTATCGAGTTTCGCAAACGCTTCCATTAGCGCTTGACCCCTGCTATTTGTACAGCGGCTGCCCCACTCCACTGCCCAAGCGTTAAAGTCTCCCGCTATTACTACCGGTTTCCGGCCCACGATGTCCGACGAGAGCCTGTCATCATCTGGTAGAACTGTTCTATTGGCCACCTTGGTGGGGCGTAGCAGCTGCAATAGAACACACCATTGATCTTGGCAATCGCCACACCCTCGGCGGAGGGGTGTATTACCTTTTGAACCGGGAACCTTCCCGTTGTACAGATTGCCACCATGCCAGACCCGTCTGACACCCAATTGCCGTTGCTGGCAGGGATGCTGTACGGGTCTGATAAGAGGGCGACATCTGTCCTCGACTCCGAGACCGACTGCCACAGCAGCTGTTGGGCTGCTGCACAATGGTTAAGATTTAGCTGTGTGACTCTCACGGCTTCTTCTTATTTAACTCGCCGAAGGGACACGAAGGTCCGCCCATAGCATGTTTATGGGCTTGCTTCTTAGCGGTGCAGATAAGGCACTTATATGCCTTAGTGCACCCTCGCTCTTTATGCCCCTCCTCGCCGCAGCGACGACATAGCTTGCTCCTATCTATGCCTTTGCATTCGTATGCTTTATGGCCGGATTCAAGGCACCGATAGCACCTATCCACTGAAGGCGGCTGGGGTATACTAATAGGGCATACCGACCAGCCGATCTTCAGCTTCCCTTTCTCGGTTACCTTTTTGGCATCCGCATTCAGTAGCCTGAGGTAGGCTACTTGGGTGCCAGAGGGTCCGTCTCTCAATCGCACAGAGGCCCGCTCGATTGTGATTGTGCGGCTTTTTCTTGGTGACCAGCGTCCAGGGGTTTGGGCCCCCCTGCCCCGGTCGTGCCGGGTTGCTGGTACCATCGCTCTCCACATCGAGGTCACTCTCGCCCTCGCTTACCTCACCCAGGCGGCGTTTGACCTTGACGGTTGCACGCCGAGTGGTGTCGGTTTTGGCACCCTCGCCTGGCGACTTCCTAGGGCGCTTCGCATTCGATGCCGTCTTGCGATTGCCCTTTCCTTTTCCCTTCGAGGGGAACTCGGTCGCCGCTCCGATCGACGTGGCTGCTCCGTAGAAGGTAAAGGCCACTGTCTGTGAACCTCTATCGACCTTCTCTCTTTCCTCCCTATTGGAGGCCACTGTCTGGGTTTCTCTGTCGGGCCTCTCCCGACATTCCACCCTCTCAACATATGCCTGCTGTTCCTGTCTTGCGACACGAACAGCTTTCCGGAGCTCCAGGAGGCTCAACTTCAACTCCTTGGCTATATTCTGCTTTCCGCTAGTGAAGTCGATTATAGAATCGAGTTGCTTTGCTACTTTGCGCTTCGCAGATATTGGCCCCTCCGATGCATTGGTAGGGTAATTGCCTACCGCCGCTGGGGGGTCACTGGTGCTTTCGGATGCAGCACTCATCGCTCCACTACTCTCCCCACGGGGGGGAGACCTCGCCAAACCACCTCTAGCGAAGGGGTTTGGCACCTCCGTCTGTTTGGTTTTATTTTTATTTATCTCCATGTATAGTCCCACGAGTAGCGCGAGAAATAAATGTCCGCCACGCCAGAGCTCCGCATTAGCGTGGTAAGGCACGCTTACTGTGGAGGTTGCCCAGGTACCCCACAGGCTCCGTTAACGATCGAGCATCTTTTTCACCCCCTCGATCACTCATCCCTCGGCACGGGTCGCTTCACGCCTTGGAATTGGGGTTATGCCCTACCTTGCTTTACGTGGTGATCTCGGCCCGGATCATCACAACCATCCTCCTTTACCAGGGCTTTGGACCTGTAGCTCTGGTTCTCAATAGTTCCATGTACGTATGTTATTACAGACGTGCTACTATTGAGATCCGTCATTCGCTAGCGGAGTGGACAATTTGTCTGCTTGGGCTCTTCAGCTGGGTATCGAGTTCTCAACGGAGAAAATTGAGCTGGTCGTCTTTTCTAGGAAGCGTGAGCCGGCGCAACTCCAGCTTCTACTCATGCGTGTAACGATCAAACAGGTTTTCACATTTAAATATCTCGGGGTCTGGTTCGACTCTAAAGGTACATGGGGATGTCACATTAGGTATCTGAAAAAAAATGCCAACAAAGGATCAATTTTCTCCGGACAATAACTGGAACATGGTGGGGTGCCCACTCAGGAGACCTAATTAGGTTGTATCAAACAACGATACTGTTGGTAATGGAATACGGATGCTTCTGCTTTCGCTCCACCGCGAACATACATTTCATCAAACTCGAAAGAATTCAGTATCGTTGTTTGCGTATCGCCTTAGGGTGCATGCAGTCGACCCATACGATGAGTCTCGAAGTGCTGTCGGGCGTTCTCCCGTTGAAAAATCGATTTTGGGAACTCTCATATCGATTGCTCATTCGATGCGATATCTTGAACCCGTTGGTGATTGAAAACTTCGAAAGACTCGTCGATCTTAATTCTCAAACCCGTTTTATGTCCTTGTACTTCGACTACATGGCACAGAGCATCAATCCTTCTTCGTATAATCCCAACCATGTCCGTTTTCTAGATACTTCTGATTCTACTGTATTCTTCGATACATCCATGAAGGAAAAGATTCGTGGAATACCGGATCACATACTCCCACAAGTGATCCCCAATATATTTTATAATAAATTCCGAGAAGTCGACTGTGACAAAATGTTCTACACTGACGGATCGAATCTCAATGGGTCCACTGGCTTCGGTATCTTCAATAATACTATCACCGCTTCATTCAAGCTCAATGATCCCGCTTCAGTTTACGTCGCAGAATTTGCTGCTATTCAGTACACCCTTGGGATCATCGACACTCTGCCCACAGATCACTACTTCATCATCTCGGACAGCCTCAGCTCTATCGAGGCTCTTCGTGCGATGAAGCCCAAAAAACAATTCCCGTATTTTCTGGAGAAGATACGGGAGTCCTTGTATACGTTATCTGAAAAATCTTATCAGATTACCTTTGTTTGTGTCCCCTCTCATTGCTCTATCCCGGGCAATGAAAAGGCCGACTCATTAGCAAAGGTGGGCGCATTAAATGGTGACATATACAAAAGACCAATCTGCTTCAACGAATTTTTTAGTATTTGTCGTCAGAGGACACTCAACAGTTGGCAAACCTCATGGAGCAATGGTGAACTAGGACGATGGCTACATTCCATTATCCCGAAGGTATCAACGAAGCCTTGGTTCAGGGGGATGCATGTGGGTCGGGACTTCATTCGTGTAATGTCCCGGCTCATGTCTAACCACTACACGTTGCATGCACATTTGCGGCGTATTGGGCTTGCGGAGAGTAGTCTGTGCGCTTGTGATGAGGGTTATCACGCCATCGACCACGTTGTCTTGGTTTGTGCCGAGTATTGTGACGCCAGGTCTCTGTTAAAGGATTCTCTTCGGGCCCGAGGTAGACCACCCAATGTCCCAGTCCGGAATTTGCTAGCAAATCGCGATCTCCCCTATATGTCCTTTATTTACAATTTCATTAAAACGATAAATATCCCAATTTAGCCCCTCTCTTTTGTTTCTTGTTTTTAGAAATTTTCTCTTGCTTTGTGGAACCGATCAGCTGCAGAGTGCCACTATGTAACCGCCGTCGCCTTTACCACTACGCCTGCATAGAAGGAAACTGAAGCTAGATCGACTTGATGTCCGATGACTTTTGAAGGATTCCCCGCGGGTCCGAAGAATACCATCCGCCAACCAGGTACTCGACGACTTACTAGACTGAGGCGCAAATTTGTTTCGCTGATCTCCCGTTAGCGCGATAGTTGCAAGTTTTGCTTTTTTTTCCTTGTCATCATATACGCCTTCTCTCCCCTGTCCTTGATACACCTGCTGCTACACTGATGTGGAAATAAGTCCCCCTCTGAATATCTTGACCAAGCATAAGTCTTCGTTAAAAATCAAATTTGTATTCTGTATTCCTAGTTTTAAGATAGCTGTAATTTTTACTCTTTATTGAAACTCTTGTTCTCCATCTTGTAAATAGAATTGTATCCCTAGTTTTAAGATATCTGTGAAATTTCTCATAAATATTTGTTCCACCTTTTGTGTACTGAACTATATTGTTAGTTTTAAAATAACTGTAAAATATTTCGTAAAATACTACTACTCCTCCTCTTGTATATCAAACTGAATCCCTTGTTTTAAAATTTTTCATAAAAAAATCTTTTGGCTCTCTCTCTTGTATATTGAATCTTATTTCTAGTCTTAAGATAGCTGTAAACTTTTTTTTCTTGTATAAAAAAATATTTCAACATTGTAACCTCCTAGTTTTAAGATATCTAAAATGTAAAAACAAAAGAATTTGGCACCGCCAAGCTAACGCATTTGTACCTATCAAATAAACGAAATGAATAAAAAAAATAAACCGGATTAAACGAAATTGAGAACCATTGCATCATAAAGAAATGAAATGCTTTCGAAAATCCCATCATCTGAAAATGGCTAATTAAAATACAGTGGACTTCATTTTTCTTGTTTTCATCTTTTCGCTTTAGTTCTTCTTTACTTGACGGCGTCGTTCAAGGCTATTTGGTGTTTCTTCTTTATTTATGGACCTTAATTAATTATCACGAACTTGGAACGTTCAATTTGTTTTGGAATTCAAAGTTGTCTGGTTGGTGCTAGGGGCAGATCACGTGTGATGCATTTATAAAAATCAGCGAAATTAAATGCATTGCATTCAATCAAAATAAAAAGATGGGTGGGTAATGTCTAGGACATAACCGGAGTGTCGTGACTACTCGTTTGACTTGTAATTCAAATCGAATGATACTCAATGAAATATGTGGGAATGTTTCAAGTTATTCTTTATAATAATTATGGTGGTTCTGAAAAGAACCTTTGTTGTTGGCGTCTGCGTTGATCGGGGATGCGCTGGATTCTAAGCTCGTTGAGACATTCATTCATGAAATGAACAAATTTCATATTTTCTTGCTTTGAACTATCAATGTTAAAATCTCTCGAAACAACCATCGGAATCTTTTCCGTACAGAAATGAACACGCTTAGCGAAAAACTAGGGGCGGGTAATGTCCGGGACATAACCGCGATGCTCATATTCTTAAAATTCTGCTTGTATCTCCTTCAAATGGCTAAATTTTGCGCATTAAGTTCGATTCACCGGGCTCAGCGAAATTTTCCTGGGGATCCCGTTCGTTAGTATATTCAGCAAAACAATTTTATTACCGAGTTCTCCGCGTTGAATACAGGTCAATAATTTCATATAATGATTTCAACATGCAGACAATGTACATGTATGACAGGTGGGAGTGTTCTGAAGTGGTTTTAGTGGAGGTAACAACATAAAATCATGTATTGGACATTTTACAATGATTCTCCTTAACCCTGCAAAACCACGTGGTTGGCAGCAGAGGGTTAAGTTGTTTGGAAGAGATGACAGTTAATATATGATAACTAAAAATATAAAATTGTTCTATAAATTGCAAAGTTATTGCCGCGTTGACCTGAAAATTTGTCATTTCATTCATAAAGGAACAATCATTGAAATTATGTCAATTTATGCTTTGCAAGATTTGAAATAACTTCGAAGTGTGGTCACGACACCCCTGTTATGTCATATACATTACCAACCCATCTTTTTCCATTTTGCCTTTGTCCTAATAAGGACGGTTTGTGGATAACTATGTTGATACAAGACGGGAATCTTTTAAAACAATTCAAACCTTGCAGACGATTGTTTTTACTGCGTACATCCATACGATCTTTCCCCTTTCGCAGCTCACGCCGAATGAGCACACTTTTCATCAAGCTGTTCCTATTTATTGACTTTACAATGCAGATGGAAGGACGTCCTTTTGTTCGATAAATGAAAATATTTTCATCATTCGTTTTGGTGTAGCTTTCGCTTAGTGGCAGAGTTGCCACATTCACTGATTTTCTTGGAAGGATTTGCAAAAACCTTCGGGTTTGTAGATTGGAAAAACATTTTCTTATGATTCACTGGTAAAAGTACAGAATTACCAAGTGCAAACTTAATACTAGTTAATAAAAGAAACTTTCTAATTAAATTCTTTTTCCATTTTGCCTTCGTCCTAATAAGGACGGTTTGTGGATAACTATGTTGATACAAGACGGGAATCTTTTAAAACAATTCAAACCTTGCCGACGATTGTTTTTACTGCGTACATCCGTACGATCTTTCCCCTTTCGCAGCTCACACCGAATGAGCACGGTTTTCATCATGGTGTTCCTATTTATTGGCTTTACAATGCAGATGGAAGGACGTCCTTTTGTTCGATAAATGAAAATATTTTCATCATTCGTTTTGGTGTAGCTTTCGCTTAGTGGCAGAGTTGCCACATTCACTGATTTTTTCAGAAGGATTTGCAAAAACCTTCGGGTTTGTAGATAAGAAAAACATTTTCTGATTCACTGGTAAAAGTACAGAATTACCAAGCGCAAACTTAATACTAGTTAATAAAAGAAACTTTCTAATTAAATTCTTTTTCCATTTTGCCTTCGTCCTAATAAGGACGGTTTGTGGATAACTATGTTGATACAAGACGGGAATCTTTTAAAACAATTCAAACCTTGCCGACGATTGTTTTACTGCGTACATCCGTACGATCTTTCCCCTTTCGCAGCTCACACCGAATGAGCACGGTTTTCATCATGGTGTTCCTATTTATTGGCTTTACAATGCAGATGGAAGGACGTCCTTTTGTTCGATAAATGAAAATATTTTCATCATTCGTTTTGGTGTAGCTTTCGCTTAGTGGCAGAGTTGGCACATTCACTGATTTTCTTGGAAGGATTTGCAAAAACCTTCGGGTTTGTAAATTAGAAAAACATTTTCTTATGATTCACTGGTAAAAGTACAGAATTACCAAGCGCAAACTTAATACCAGTTAATAAAAGAAACTTTCTAATTAAATTCTTTTTCCATTTTGTATTCGTCCTAATAAGGACGGTTTGTAGATAACTATGTTGATACAAGACGGGAATCTTTTAAAACAATTCAAACCTTGCCGACGATTGTTTTTACTGCGTACATCCGTACGATCTTTCCCCTTTCGCAGCTCACACCGAATGAGTACGCTTTGCAGCCTTCGATGTTTTGGTGGCATTTTTAGTGGCAGTTACTACCGCCTTTTCAGTGACTGCGTTTCTTAGCCTTTGGCTTTTTGGACTTCTCACCGCCACCACCTCCACCAACGTTTTTCTTCTTCTCTCCGATGGTAGCTGATTTGATTGGTCGTCCGATGCAGCTTCTCACGACCACGCACGTCTGTTATGCACTGCGTCTTACACACGTCTGGCTTAGAGAAAAGCTGCGACACCCCTATTTATAGGTTTTATCATTAATGTTGATTTCATTTAAAGTAGTTTTCGAACTATTTAAACAAATTTTATATAGCAAAGAACGCATCGGTAGCAAGCATTGAACGTTTTCCTTCCGATTTATGAAACAAGATTGGCAATCCGTTTTGTAGAAGAAAAGTTATTAAGGTTCAAAATGTACGTAACGCTTTCGCTAATATGCACTACTATCGCTTTCTCGCTCGTTCTCGTGGCGTGCATGAGCCTTTCCTTTCCGTCCGACTTCTAATGGCTTAACCAAAATTAATATCCCGGCTTTCCCCCACCAACTGCTCTCGTCAAGCAACCCAATACGAATAATCATAGGAACAAACATGTAGTGGACCTTTATATAAACTTTTCATTATTTTATTGTTCATTTGCTGCACCATTTTGACGGCTCTGTGCGGGATGGGCTGAAAATTTTCACTTTTCCGAGTCGTTTTCGAAAGATTTTTCAAAACACTATTTTTCCGTTGATAATGAATATCCTACATATTCCAAAATTTAATACAACATTGGTACAAATATTTTCGACAAAATGCCGAATAAATTGATTAAATCCATTCAGTACAACAAAAGATATAAGCGTTCAAAATCTTACATCATTTTTCTTCCGAAATTTTGAAAAGGGGCCCCTATATTGAAAGGTAAGTCGTTAGTCACGACAAAATTCGTAATGCGTTTTGCGTTGCGCTGTATTTTACGTTGCTTGTAAGATGTCAAAACACTACAAAAAAGCCCTACATTCAACAAAACATCGAACAAAGGGGATCAGCGTAGGACGATTGTTAAACAATCTTTTCTGCGAGGGAGTGCAAAATTGATGCATCAGTTCGGTTTCTCATCTCGCTCAGTCCAGACGCTAGAAATCGCTCCACTGCTATAGCTGGACAAAATTTACCCGCGCGCCGCTTGGTCTATTTGCAAAGGCAAAAATTGATTCCTTTTACCTAGTGTGTGAAACGTGAACAAACAATGAGTGACAATACAAAGCAAGAGTATGTTCCGTTGCTGGCAAACTGTGTTGCTGTTGACTACTCGAAATGTTCGGTTAGACCGTCAATTCTCGAAGTGGAACAAATGTTTAAAGTGAGCATTAAGCTCAACGTAGCAGAAGTTAAGGCGGTGCAATTCCATCATTTACGTCATGCGGTACTGATTATGTTAAAAAACATTAGTCAAGCAGAATCATTCGCTTCCCAGAACAACATGAAACACGTCGTCGAATCTAATGACATTTTATACAATATCCCGACGTATGTAGATGTTTTTTTTTATATATAATTATTAAATTTATTTAGGCCCAAATGCGGTAGCTCAACGAGGCCGATTGTTCGTTTTTTACAATAAATAAAAAAAACAACTATGTTAAGTTTTTTGTCTCGTTTGGACGCAGCTTTCTGCTGCGTGTTGAGATCCTTTTTCAAGGGGGCGAAATATTGCCAGTGTTGTCCACTGCCATTTGAGGTTCGATCCGTTTGTCTTCTTTTGCGTTGTCGTTCATGTCCATGTCCTCATCCGTACTACTTTCCTGCTGCTCGCGGTCAGATGTTCCAGTTTGTGTCTTATTCTTATCGGTCGTCATTGTATGTTCGTATTTTTCGGCATTCGTTTCGTTGTTGTTGTTGCTGGTTGTTGGTGCTTGATCCGAAGATGTTGGTTTTGCAGCTGTCAGTGGTTTAGCGTAAGATGGTTCTGGGCTGATTTCAGTTGGATTGGTTAAGTTTTCCTTAACAGTTTCTACGCAAGGTTTTCCGAGGTGCAGCTTCTTCGTGCAGAACTGGCACGTAGGAATTTGCCCTGGGTACGTGACTAGTGATGTTTGATGAATGAGAACATCGTCACTTCCTAACGCTGTGACGGTTATGTATGAGGGAATTGGCTTGGTCACACGCATTCTCACCACACGAACACCGTTAGGGATGCCCGGGAAAAAATCCTCCAAGTCTCATGTGTGTATCGATTTTGTTGGCTATTTTCGGCAAATTTGAGACTAAGAGAAACGAAAGCAATGAAATTGAAAGACGGATAGGTATTCTAGAGCGAATCAGCTATAAACTTAGAACGGGAAACTAGAACTAGGCAGGCTCATATGGGCATGATCGAAAGGAAATGTGAAGAATTCTTTGCCTTATGCAGAGTAGGAGTTGGGCGTTGCACCCAAGTCTACCGCATGGCCGGCGTCGGCGGTAAAACATGATGATGAGTTATGTTCTACCATAGACCATGCGGTAGACTTGGGTGCAACGCCCAACTCCTACTCTGCATAAGGCAAAGAATTCTTCACATTTGCTTTCGATCATGCCCATATGAGCCTGCCTAGTTCTAGTTTTCCGTTCTAAGTTTATAACTGATTCGCTCTAGAATACCTATCCGTCTTTCAGTTTCATTGCTTTCGTTTCTCTTAGTCTCAAATTTGCAGAAAATAGCCAACAAAATCGATACAGTAGAACCTTGCGGCAATTAACACATAGTAACAAGTCTCATGTGTAACGGAGTCTACTTCTCCGTATTTTTGCAAGCATTTTTTAATCGCGCTGTCAGGGGTACGCGTAGCCAAATCATGGACACGAACTTCTACAGCGCCGTTCTCGATGTATACGGGAATGCTATATTTAACATTGCCGCATTCGGCGGTGTGCTGCATGTTGTTTCGCGAGGCGAATGACTCAGCTTGGTTAATGTTGTTGAACGAAATCAACACGCAATGTTTGATATGATGCATTTGTAGGGTTTTCACTTCAGCCAGATTGAGTTTCATCTGCACTTTTAATAACTGTTCCACTTCCCGAATGGCTGGTCTTACGGGGCATTTTGAAAAACCAACAGCAACACAGTTCGGCTGTATCTGGGTTGCTTTTTGCTGGGCACCGTCACTTATCACTAAATCGCACAGTATGTATAGGCTATTGTTATATGGACTGCTTGTGTGATAGGCACCGATTGATTTTTAGGTAGAATTGACTGTTTCACTTGCGCGGGACGATTTTTTGCTTCTGCTCAGGGCGAGATGTGAAGACAAACTGATATGTAGATGTTGACAATATTGAAATAAAGATATATGACCTGGCACCATGTACTAGTGACTCCGTTATCAAAAACGTGTTTAATCCACCTAACAGTGTGATTAGACATTTCTTATAACTCTTATCACTCTTTGGATATTATATCGTTTGAGAACATTTAGAAGTTGATGCTTCGCGATGTTTTTGATAACACATACTACATGGGATAGTGGCAGGACTCAGAGAATCGCTCAAATCAGCATAGGACAACATCAGTGCTAGAAATCTCAAACCAAATCAATGGGAAAGCGAAAAAATGGCCCATAAAATAGACATACCAACGAATTATTGTTAATGCTCTGTTAATAAAATATCTATATTGTGGTGGAAAAACTGAATTTTCCTAATGGGGTTATATATTGTACTGAGCCAAAAAAATCGAAATTTTGAATCGATTTGAAGTTTATACTTTACTCAAATTTCCAGCGCGACTGAGAACTAAGAAATCAACGCTTTTTCTTGAAAAGGGCGATACTAGCAGTGATACCATTCAAAGAAAATCAACAGTGAATATTTCCAGACTTGGTTTTATTTCCTATTTAAGAACTATTGTGTTTTTACATCCTAGATTGCATGATTCAGTGATCGAAACCCAAAACTTCATAAAGTATTTGAAATGATTAAATTAAAATTTGTTTTTACTATTGAAATTGACAAAATGATAGAATCGCCCCTTTGGCGATTGTTTACTTTTTCGGTCCCACCTATCAGCATTTATCGCCCTTACGTTTTTTACAATAACTACCGTTTTACACCACCGATTTCGTCCGGGTTTTTTCAATAGCGATCATTGTTACTATTTACAGCTGGTATCAGCTTAATAATCCTAAAAAATACGAAAAAAAAGTTTCGCCTCTAAACTGCTAGCAAAAAAAGTATCGCCTTGTTTGTTTGCATGGAGCGTGGAGGGCGAAACTTTAAATAAACAAACAAAAATACAGTTTCGCCCGTTGTATTTTTTGCTGTAGTTTAAGAAAGCAATATTGTAGAATGCAAATTTTTAGGTTAATTTGTTGCGTTTCAAAGCCCTCATTCGCATGTATGAAAAAAGCCCTATGTTTACATTTGTAAGTATCGCCCTTTTCACAAAAAAGCGTTGAAATAAAATCGCAGCTCCTGATATCACGCTATCTCTGAAGTGCATGCGTGCATAGTTCCAAATTTTACTTCGACATCGACTTTTTCTAAAGGTGACTTCCCAGTAGTTTCCTTGATTTGTATTATTTTCGCAAATCCTAATGCCAAAGAACCAATAAAAACCTCACGATAACGAACCGTTTGGGAAAATCATAATCATTACTGGAATTTTCATTTCCACGAAACTTTTCGATAACCTTCCGTCACTTGCGTTAATGCACTGGGTGCACAGTGCTCTGAAAATCTAGCGAAATCGTCTTAGGGCACCAGCGGGTCTAATTCAGAGCTATCTGCGCGGCGAGTTAAATCTGTAAAGAACACTAAAACTTAATTTCTATTCCATAATTTTCAGTTCAACAATTCGAGAGATCGTGCTCACCGCAAGCCATGAAAAATAGACTACGTTGTGAAGCGATGGTCACTATTTATTAAAAAATCACGGTTAAATAAAAAATTAAACTATTAAAAAATTTCAAATAGTTTATAATTTTCACAAACTTATTAGGAAAAATTGTTTAATAAGCTTTCGTAATATTGTATAGGAAAAAGCTGAAAATTTCAGTATTTTCTCTATCTGCAACATATAAACCCTTAAGTATAACAATTAATTGGTATACGAATTGGAATAGGTTCGCCAAATTTTGGAAGAAGTCTATAAAATAACCCCTTGAAAGCTACCTAAAAGTTGTTGAAGTTCGATGCAATAAAAAAATCCCCAAAAATGAAATGTACCTATTAATGTGAAACACAGCGAATAATACATACAATAAAGACCCATTTTTATCAGTCTCATGGTGTATTTTAGGCTGACTAAATCGGGCATTTTTTTTCTTTGTAATAAACTGAAGCTGTTAAAATATTCTTCTCGTCCCTTGATGTAGTCTGATAACTATTTCTGATTATGATGAACTTTTTATTTTCGCATATTTTCATGATAAGGAAAACATGCGCAAGAAAGGATTTACTCGAATTCAGTCTTGTTCGTCTGCTAAAGCCCATCAAACATATGTTCATATTTGGCTGATAAAATCGGGGTTTCAATGTATTATAATAGATATTTAGCATCTGAAGAAGTTTCTTGTGAAACGTGTGTGTGTAGAACGACTTTGTTTCTACCTACTTGAAGTCAGCGGCGTAGCCAGAAATTCGGTTTGGTGGGGGTTTGGTGAAAATCGATCATACTGTCCAAACGGCATAATTCCGAAACCGTAATTTTTGAAGTTTTATGCAGAATAAATTTTTCAGAAAATAGTAACAGAGTTCGTGTCTTTAACGAATTTGTTGAGACTTTATTGTAGTCATGAATATTAACCTGAGAAAATTCACCATAAATACTTCTTGGACGATATACCGTAAAAATAATTTTATCAAATGTTTAACGTTTGTAAAACTCATCGAAGCTACTAAACCTTCGAAATTGGCGGTTTCAAAATGATGCTATCTTGACCTTAAATTACTGTTTTTAAACATTTGACCTATACATATAATTGGTCATACAACAAAAATCAAATGCTCATCAAAATCGATCAGGACCTGCTAGAGTCGAATGGAAATCGTCATTTTTCATAAATTTCTCTCTGCATTCGGAAAGTGTTAACCTTGTTATTAATCATATTACGTTTTCGTCTCAACTCTACGCATTCCCAAAATAAAAACCTGTTTTAATCCACCTAGTAGTGCAATTGTGCTTGTCTCATTTGTCCAGAATACGATTCCATGCCTAGTTATGTTCAATACAATGGTGGAAATGAATATTACATGTTCAGTACGATTTGCACATACATACAATGGATCGACAGCCACGATCTTGAGATACTATGTGATACTGAAACATCGCTTGAAACCAGCGGCGGATCATGGAGAAAGATCCGGGAGGTCCAGGTCCTGCCGAAAATGTTCAACTTGTTAAGAAATTTTAAACTAGTTTTAATTTTAAAGTAGCAACCCCTCACTGCATACTCCCTCCGGGCCGGTATGATTGATGATTTTTGGAGTGATTGCATAACCTTTCTATATGAGAAAGGCAAAAATGTACCAAAGTCCAAAGAAGTCAATTTTCGTCAAACATCTCAATGTTTCATGCATTTTAAAGTCATTTGGCATCAAAAATACAAATTTGATTTTGAAAATTTTTCATTTCAGTTTATATGGGCATTTGCTGTGTGATTGCACTCTTCAACTCTCAACTCCGGAACCGGAGGTCCAATCAATAAAAAATTCCATAGCAGCCGATGGGAAGGTTGTACCTTTCATTTGAGACTAACTTTGTGCAAATCGGTTCAACCACCTCTGAGAAACAGAGGTCACATTTTTTCCACATACACACATACACACACAGACATTTTCCGATCTCGACGGACTTAGTCGATTGGCATATGACACACGGCTCTCCGGGTCGGGATTAGATTGACAAATTTTAGAGTGAATGGGAAAGGCAAAAACATTTTTAGCAAATGTTGAAAGTTATCCATTTTTTTGGTGAGCAGTTCTATGTTTCATAGACATTAAATCAACTTTAACTTCGCTTCATATTAAATAAAGATCCTTATTACAGTACATTTCTACAAAAGGGAGCTCAATTTGAAAAGAAATCTGAGGATTATGATTGATTACAGAACTCTGGAATTTTCTATTGGAATGTTTTCAGGCAGGAATTTGATATTGATGCAACTGTGAAATCAAGACCAATAGTTCAGTTACATACCAGGACCCCATTCCGACAATTTATCAAAAGTCCTCATGATGTTTACAACAACAGGTTATCAATGTACGGATCAGATAATTGTTATTGTAATATTGAATTAAATCAGTCTGCATCAATAAATTTTCAACTTCAATCCAATATTTTTTTTTGGGTGTGGTGGGCCCCCCCCCCCACCATCGGATCGATCTGAAACATATCGGATCGATCTGAAACATATCGGAAAATGAAAAGCGAAATAAATAACTCCAAGCAACGGCGTAGCCAAGAGAAGCTTTTGGGGTTTAACACCATACAACCCCCCCCGGTTGTATGGTGTTAAACCCCAAAAGCTTCTCTTGGCTACGCCGTTGCTTGGAGTTATTTATTTCGCTTTTCATTTTCCGATATGTTTCAGATCGATCCGATGGTTATAAGTTAGAAAAATTGCAGAGAGAAGGTTCGCACAAATGAACAATTTTGTACTGATAAGTTATCAAGTTCCTTCCTGACAACTTGGAAGTGTTCGGTGATTATTTCTAGCGGTTGTAGATAGTAAAATGAAATACAAAATTCGTTTTATCGAAATAATGTTTGGCTTATTTCAATGGATTGTTACTATATTGAACAATAAATAGGCGACAAAGAGTAATCCACAAACAACAAGCCATAACTTTTGAAGTATTCAAAATAGATATTTAAAGTCTTCAGTAAAGTTATTCGCAAAAGTAAGAGCTACAAATTTTCTGAAGACATCATTTCGATATAATCACCTCCAAGAAAATTTGTGAAAATATCTCACTCATAGGAGGATTAATCAGCAAAAGCACAATACCAAAAGAAAGGGTATATAACCTCCATTAAATTCTCCGAAGATACTATTGACCTAAAATAAGCCGTTTTGGCGTTAATAATAGATTACATGTTTTTGGTCATATTTCTGGCGATGGGAAATGATAAAAGTCTTTCGTCCGCATTTATTGTTAAATATCTCTTTTGATAATAGTCCGATTTCAACAATCTATAGCTTGTTCGAAAGGTATTCGTTAAAGCTGTCTAAAAACATATAATAAATTGTTAATCTATATTGTCAATTTCGGCAGATAATTTAAAAAAACTGCAAAAAACGCCATTTTTACGCATTCACGACCGGGGCAGGGGGGCTCAAACCCCTGGACGCTGGTCACCAAGAAAAAGCCGGCACCGACACCGGAGGTACCGCGGCCTGCGAAGAAGGCCAAGGACAGAGGCGAAGCCTTGTGGTTAAAAACCGACAAGGACAAATACGCCGATGTCTTCAAATCGATGAAGGCGGCCGAAAGCTTCTCGGCCCTTGGGCAGGATGTGCGTAGCGTAAGACGCACCAACACATGAGAGATGCTTCTGGTGCTGAAGCGAGGCGCACAATCTAATCTACATCGTCAATTTCGGCAAATAATTGAAAAAACTGCAAAAAGCGCCATTTTTACGCATTCAAACATTCATATCTTGGAAACTAAACATCAGAATCAAAAACAAATTAATAGCGTTCATACTGTTTTTTATTTCTTTCATTTAAAATTGGTTTGGATAAGATCGGTTCAGCCATTGCTGAGAAACACGAATGAGAATTTGTCCGTTACACACACACACACACACAGACATTGTCCCAAATCGTCGAGCTGAGTCGATTGGTATATAAGACTCAGCCCTCCGGGCTTCGGAATTTTTTTTGAAAGTTTGAGCGAATTCTATACATTTCTTTTATAAGAAATGCAAAACGCTTTTAATCCACCTAACAGTGTGATGAGACATTTCTAACTCTTATCACTCTCTTCGGATATTAAATCGTTTGAGAACATTTAGAACTCGATGCTTCGCGATGTTTTGAAGTAGAATACTTCTAACGTTTCAATATGGGGTCCCGTTTCAAAAATTTCAGTTGGGAAATTTTCCCAGGTTTGAAATGCGGATATCTTCCGTTCTACTGGACGAAATCGCAATACTTTTGCACTATCTGATCGGAAATTTGTGCACGTATTTCGTATTAAATTTTGGAATTAGTGCGACTACTATAAATAAACCAAAACAAGGATTTTTAGAAAATCCTTCGGAAACAGCGAGGAAAATGCGCAATTTGCCAGCATATCCCACGCAGAGCCGTCAAAAAGGAGCATGTAAGCGTTTCATTGCATACGGGAATGTTATATATACAGGTCACGCGAGCTTGTTTTGAATCAGTGGGTGCTCGCTTACCACACGAGCAACATGCTCGTCCGGACGGTACAATGAGCGGTATCATGTTTGCGTTCCCTACCAAGCGTCATCGCAAGGTTCTTCGTGATAAAATCCAGGGAATCACCAAATCCGCCATTTGGCGTCTGGCTCGTCGTGGTGGTGTAAAATGCATTTCCGATTTAATCTACGAATGCTGATGGTGTGTAGGAAAATGTCATCCGAGATGCCGTGACCTATACTGAACACGCCAAGTGCAAAATCTCAATGAATGTCATCTATACTCTGAAGCGGCAGGGACGCACATTGTATGGATTAGGAAGTTGAAAAGGTAGAACTCACTTGTATCATAAAAAAGTCCCTTTTCAGGGCCACCAAACTCATTTCAAAGAATAAGTTTGCATTTTCTGTTTCATGAACTGTTTCTCCCTGGAGAGCAATTTGGGTTAAACCCTAAATTATGATTTATTTCAGTACGCAAATTGCAAATATGGTCAGAAACAAACTGGAGTGAAGTGGAAAACATTTTTACTAGGCGCATTCAAAAAAGGTTTCAATTCTCAAACATTTTACCAAGGTGCCGTATTACATTACTCTCTTTACCCTGAGTGTTCGATAATCTCCGTATTGGAAACACAATTGCAATTTTGTTCTTTATCAAAAATATGTGGTCGACCAACGAAGGGGTGGAGCTTCGAAGAACACATATTGAGGACAACACAAAAAAGGACGAGCTTACATTGTGCTGTAGTCAGTCAGGGCCGTCGAGAGCCGCGCCGGGCCCCGGGGTTAGAAGCACTGACGGGCCGTACCATATATGACTTCTTATTTCAACATCGATTAGAGGAACTATACAAATGCAACCGTTTCAATTAAACTATTTTTATGAAAATTGTTTATTTGATACGATTCAATGCGTTAGCTTATCGGAGTCGCCAGTATTTTAAATAAGTAATAGGTGAAAAAAATAAAAATAATAAAGGAATATTTGTTTGTGGCTGGCCATTAGAATGACTTGCGTCCGATTTGCCATTGCAATTGGAAACCTTTTTTGCGACATTGCCATACAGTCCATATCGCCATCGTTCATGCTCCCTTGACGCACGTTAATGCTACCATCGTTAATGCTGCTCAGAATCCGAGCTTAGAAAAATTGACATCCCTTCGTGAGCTTGAAAGAGAAATAAAATTCTATTTATGCCCGCCGCGATGAATCGAAGGTTTGTTTGTTTTCGTCGTCCGTCCGCTCTGAGATCATCAAGCAAAAGTGCACCAGATATAGATTATGCAGTTCAGTTATGCTCGAAAATGTAAAAGAACTTCTGCCTTCAAACTGTCCACATAATAACAAATGAATGCTTTGGTTTGTGAATGAATTTATATTTCTATATATATTTTTATAATTTATATTACCATTCGATTCTGCATAAAATTTCAGTCAGTTTGGAAGTGAATGAATGAGGGAAGCATTGAAACTGAATATTGAATTCAGCAAATTAATCAGAAATAGGCAACTGAATGTAAAATTTCGCACCACTGATGCTGCCTTGTTTCTTATTGTTGGTACATGTTGATGATTTTGAGGCACTGGATGCACGAATTTTCTTTATTGGTTTCTAAATCGGTTTTGGAATCAGTTGTTACATTTGCGCTAACATTCAGAGAGAAAACATTCCGAATGCGATGAATGGGATCCAACAGCGAAGTCTGCTGTTAGAAAGACTGAGACAGAGAGTTGTGAGAGAAAGAGTTTCAACTTTTGCTGAATACTAATAGGTAGAATAAGTATCTAGTTCAATTCCCACATTTTTCTGCATCAAATGTGTACACTGGAACCTCTATTTATGGACCAAGCCAAGGGTTCGTAAATTGAATTAGTTCGTTTTTTGGGATTTAGATCGTAAAAAATTCGCTTCACATTCTTATCAAAATTCGTTGGTTGAGCAACATTATCGATAACCCTAACAATATGGGTATTTCCGGAACGGGCTTGAGAAGTACATGATGAAAATGGATATTTGGCACCTTTTTGAAATCCAGGATGGAGACTTCCGATTGAACAATAATCTCGATAACCCTAACAATTTGGGAATTTTTGAAACGGGCTTAATGAGTAGATGATAGAAATGGTACCTTGGAGCTATTTCAAACAATATCTGTATAAACTATGAGGGTATTTTTAAGCGGGTTTGCCGAGTAGATGAGCGATGTCCTTTTGAAGGCCAATATAGCGTCTTCTGGTTCAGAGAAGTTTTCTATAATCATATCATCCGCATCACAAATCAATATACCTATATCTATTCTATGATTATCTTTTTTCGAAAATGTCAATATTTTAGGTTATAGAGATGTCTTAACTGGAATTCGCCATTTTGGTTTTCAAAGTGGCTTCATTCATTGATTTTCGTCATCTACTCGTCAACCCCATTCCGAAAATATCCAACTTTTATTAGTAACATTAGCTAAGAATATGATAAATTGTAAACAACTTCATACTGTACACTTTGACAAACACTTGCGATAAATGAAACCAGAATGGTTCTATTGCACTGTTAAATGAATCTAATTGGGTTACGTTCACGTACTTCAGAAAACCATTGGAACGATTGGAACGTAGTTATTATTATTGAGAGGGAAAAACCCGCGGGATGTGAAATGCTTAGTAACCTTAAAAATAACTCCTAGATTACGCGAAGCCTTAGACGAGATAAAAGCAATGTGATCCTTAAATGTAAGCTTTGAATCCACAAGAACCACTAAATCTTTCACTGTAGTTTCTCTTTTTAATTTGTTTTGCAAGATAGTGTAGTCGAATGTTACGATGGAGCGTTTTCGTGCAAACGTAATCACAGAACACTTCGAGGCATTCAAACCCATCCTGTTAGTCATGCACCAATTAGCGAAAATGTCTAACAGATATTGCAAAAACAAAGCATCAGAGTAACTTTTAACTATATGGAATAACTTATAATCGTCGGCATAAGACACCTTGAAGCATTTAATCAATGAATCCAGATCGTTTATGTATAGAAGGAAAATATAAGGACCGATATGGCTGCCTTGAGGTACGCCGGACGTTACGTCGAAGGATGAGGATAAATGATTCCCGATTTTAACAGACATTTTACGGCCTGACAAGTAAGATCGAAGCCATTGGTTGATTTTATTGAAGGCGGCCGATAGATCGGTGTATATTGCATCAGCCTGCAATCGATCCTGTAGCGAGCGAGCGATAAATGAGGTGTAGGCTACTAAATTAGTGCAAGTAGATCGCCTGGGAATGAAACCGTGTTGAGTTTCTGAGATGTATCTAGAACAACAATGTGTCAAAAACTCGAGAACGATGAGCTCCAACAATTTCGATAGTGCACATAAAGATGCGATTCCTCGGTAATTGGGAACTTCGCTTTTGGATCCTTTTTTATAAACCGGAAAAACGTAAGATGATTTCCAGATGGTAGGAAACACTCCGGAACTTAACGATATATTGAAAACGACGGACAGAGGTAGGCAAAGTGACGACGAGCATTTTTTAATGATAGATGATGGGATTCCGTCAGGTCCAGGAGTGTTAGAACACTTGAGTTTCGTGCAAGCTTTTTGTACAATATCGGAAGATCATTCGTAACCCAACTTTGTACCGGGAAACAAGTGCTTTTTGTTCTCTCCGGTGTGGTTTAGTTTTTTCGGTGGTACGAAGGTGCTTGCTGTGGCAGAGGCTGCAGTAAAGCATTACTAATAAACAGTCCCGCGAGTGATAATTGTTACCTGCGATATCAGTTAAAGTAGTGCAGTGAAGTGCGTTACTAAACATTTTTCTTGCCTGAAAGACGGCTTTGTTTAGACGAGCTATATCAGCTCTACTGTGTGAAGGTCACGCGGGTGACGGATAAAACAAACGAAGGATCAATTCACCTACCAGCTCGTCAGGAACCAACTGGTGAAGTGTTTCGTTTTTTACTTTTCTTATCGATTTTTTTCTTTTTATTGCTTTTGATTTTTTATTTTGATTTAAGTTAAACAGTGCGGTCGAGCGTGTTGCTCCCGCAACAAAATGGAACAAACAGAAGGATCACCCTCCGAAGAGGAATATTATGAAGAAGAAGAACGTATATCTGATACTGAGACAGATAATGTTATGGTCGATCCACTTCCCCCACTTTCTCCCAATGTCTCACAGCCCCCCCGAGTCAAGGTTTACCAGGATGGATCCGCTGGTCCTTGGGTGGTATACTTTCGGCCCAAAAATAAACCGTTAAACAGCATAACAGTTGCACGGGAGCTGACAAAACGTTACTCGGCCGTAACCGAGATTAAAAAGGTTCAGTCAGATAAACTGCGCGTAGTCGTTACTGACTTGAAACAGGCCAATGATATCGTTAGCAATAGCCTCTTTACGCTGGAGTATCGCGTCTACATCCCTTCTCGTGATGTGGAGATCGACGGTGTGGTAAGTGATGCGGGTCTAACTGTCGATGATCTGATGAATGATGGGGCTGGCCGCTTTAAGGACCCTAACCTTCAATCAGTTAAGATTTTGGAGTGCAAGCAATTGCACTCAAAGTCCATCGAAGATGGTAATTACTATCCATCAGACTCGTTTCGCGTAACCTTCGCCGGATCTGCACTTCCGAGCTACGTTGAAGTGGGAGGAGCTCGTCTACCTGTACGCCTGTTTGTACCGCGGGTCATGAATTGTTCCAATTGCAAGCAGCTAGGTCACACGGCCACCTACTGTAGCAACAAGCAACGGTGCGGTAAATGTGGGGAACGCCATGCGGATGATACTTGCAGTAGCCCCGCTGAGAAGTGTGTTTACTGTGGGGAGAATCCGCATGCACTTTTGACATGCCCAACGTACAAACTTCGCGCGGATAAACTGAAGCGATCCGCCAAAGATCGCTCCAGACGCTCTTACGCAGAAATGCTTAAAAGAGCTGTTCCACTTATCTCCGAAAACCCATTCGCTCTCTTGCCAACTGACGATAACGCCTCTAACGACCCTTGCGAGGGGCATTCTTTGGCTCCGCTTGGAAACTCTAGGAAAAGACCTAATCAAAACTCACCTGAACTTCCTCGTAAGGGTCCTAGGTTGTCCCAAACAAGGGTACAAAATAAAAATAATTCATCAACTGGAAGTGCTGGTACAAATCCGAAGATAATACCTCCTGGTTTTGGGAAATTGAGATACAACCAGGAGTTCCCAGCACTCCCCGGGGCACCAAAAATCCCAAGTGCTCCAATTTTACAGTCAGAAACTCAACCTAAAACGGGATTCCTTAAATTTTCTGACATTGTGGACTGGATATTCACAGCTTTCAACATTACCGATCCTATGAAAAGCTTGCTGGTTGCTATTCTACCAACAGTAAGAACATTTTTAAAACAGTTGACTGAACAATGGCCCCTCCTTACAGCGATCGTATCCTTCGATGGCTAACTTATTAGACGGAATCAGGGATCTGATCACTGTTTTACAGTGGAACTGCAGAAGTATTATCCCCAAAATTGATTCATTAAAACACTTGCTAAATTACAATCATTGTGATGCATTTTCCCTATGTGAAACATGGCTAACTTCTAATATAAACCTCAACTTCCACGATTTTAACATTATCCGCTTGGATCGAGAAGACTCATATGGGGGGGTACTTTTAGGGATCAAAAAGTGCTACTCCTTCAATCGAATCAACCTCCCTTCGACGCCAGGCATTGAAGTTGTCGCTTGTCAAACAACAATCAAAGGCAAAGATCTTTGCATTGCTTCTATTTACATTCCTCCTAGGGCCATGATGGGATATCGAAGATTCTCCAATGTGATTGAACACCTTCCCTCGCCCCGCCTGCTTCTTGGAGACTTTAACTCTCACGGTACGGGGTGGGGCTGTCTATACGACGATAATCGATCTTCGACAATTCAAGACCTTTGTGACAACTTCAATATGACAATTCTGAACACAGGGGAAATGACACGAATTCCTAGACCACCTGCGCAAGCAAGTGCACTGGACATATCTTTATGCTCGACATCACTACGGTTAGATTGCAAGTGGAAGGTAATATCTGATCCCCACGGTAGTGACCACTTACCAATTGTAATTGCAATCACCACTGGTTCAAGACCATCGACACCAATCAATGTTCCCTATGACCTCACACGAAACATTGATTGGAAGAGCTACGCTGCTGAGATATCCAAAACTATCGATTCAACACAGATACTTCCCCCGGAGGAAGAATATAAGTTTTTGTCCAACTCGATTCTCGATAGCGCGATTCAAACTCAGACGAAACGAGTACCCGACGTGAACACCCAAAAACGTTCTCCCAACCCGTGGTGGGACAAAGAGTGCTCAGACGTGTACGCGGAGAAAGCTGCCGCGTATAAAACCTTCCGGAACGACGGGTTAGTTGCTAGTTATCGAGTGTACGCGATATTAGAAAAGCGAATGAAAAATTTAATGAAAGCTAAGAAACGCAGTTACTGGCGCCGGTTTGTCGACGGGTTAACAAGAGAAACATCGATGAGCACTCTTTGGGGCACGGCCCGACGTATGCGAAACCGAAACAGTACTAACGAGAGCGTGGAATATTCAAACCGTTGGATATTCGATTTCGCCAAGAAGGTTTGTCCGGATTCCGCCCCGGCACAGAAAATCTACCGCGCCGCGTCGCCTTACAATACCGCGAACGAAACACCGTTTACGATGATGGAGTTCTCACTTGCTCTCTTATCATGTAACAATAAAGCCCCGGGGCCAGATAGAATTAAATTCAACTTATTGAAGAATCTGCCAGACTCTGCCAAAAGACGCTTGTTGAGTTTATTTAATAGGTTTCTTGAGGGTAACATTGTCCCACATGACTGGAGACAGGTGAGGGTCATCGCCATCCAAAAACCAGGAAAACCAGCCTCCGACCACAATTCGTATCGTCCGATTGCAATGCTGTCCTGTATCCGGAAGTTGTTCGAGAAAATGATCCTGTTTCGGCTCGACAATTGGGTCGAAACAAATGGCTTACTGTCAGATACACAATTTGGCTTCCGCAAAGGCAAAGGGACGAACGATTGCCTTGCGTTGCTCTCAACAGAAATTCAAATGGCATATGCTAACAAAGAGCAGATGGCATCAGTATTCTTGGATATTAAGGGGGCTTTCGATTCAGTTTCGATCAACATTCTTTATGAGAAGTTGCACCAGCATGGTCTTTCGCCAATTTTAAATAACTTTTTGCTAAACCTGTTGTCTGAAAAACAAATGCATTTCTCGCATGGCGATTTATCGACATCACGATTTAGCTACATGGGCCTTCCCCAGGGCTCATGTCTAAGCCCTCTCCTCTACAATTTTTACGTGAATGACATTGACGAATGTCTTGTCAATTCCTGCACGCTAAGGCAGCTTGCAGATGACGGTGTGGTCTCTATTACAGGTCCTAAAGCCGTCGACTTGCAAGGACCACTGCAAGATACCTTGGACAATTTGTCTGCATGGGCTCTCCAACTGGGTATCGAGTTCTCCACGGAGAAAACTGAGCTAGTCGTATTTTCTAGAAAGCGTGAACCAGCGCAACTACAGCTTCAATTAATGGATCAAACTATTGCTCAGGCTTCAACATTCAAATATCTCGGGGTATGGTTCGACTCTAAAGGTACCTGGGGATGTCACATTAGGTATCTGAAACAGAAGTGCCAACAAAGGATCAACTTTTTCCGTACAATAACTGGAACATGGTGGGGTGCCCATCCAGGAGACCTAATCAGGTTGTACCAAACAACGATATTATCAGTGTTGGAGTACGGATGTTTCTGCTTTCGCTCCGCTGCGAACATACACTTCATCAAACTGGAGCGAATCCAGTATCGTTGCTTGCGTATTGCCTTGGGTTGCATGCACTCGACCCATACGATGAGTCTCGAAGTGCTGGCGGGCGTTCTACCGCTGAAAAATCGATTCTGGGACCTCTCATATCGATTGCTCATTCGATGCGATATTCTGAACCCATTGGTGATTGCAAATTGCGAAAGGCTTGTCGAGCTTAATTCTCAGACCCGATTCATGTCCTTGTACTTCGATTACATGGCACAGAACATCAATTCATCTACATATAACGTCAACCGTGCTCATCTCTTAGATACTTCTGATCCAACTGTATTTTTCGATACATCCATGAAGGAAGAGATTTGTGGAATTCCGGATCATATTCGCCCACAAGTGGTCCCAAATATTTTCTATAACAAATACCATCAAGTCGACTGCGCCAAAATGTTCTACACTGACGGATCAATTCTCGACGGGTCCACAGGCTTCGGTATCTTCAACGAAAATCTTGCTGCCTCATTCAAACTCAATGATCCTGCTTCAATTTACGTCGCAGAATTAGCTGCCATTCAGTATACTCTCGGGATCATTGACACCCTGCCCTCAGACCATTACTTCATCGTTTCGGATAGTCTCAGCTCCATTGAGGCCATCCGTGCGGCGAAGCCTGGAAAGCACTCACCGTATTTCCTGGGGAAAATACGGGAATATCTGAGTGCTTTATCTGAAAAATCTTACCAGATTACCTTGGTTTGGGTCCCGTCACATTGTTCTATTGCGGGCAATGAGAAGGCGGACTCTTTAGCCAAGGTGGGCGCATTAGAAGGCGACACTTACGAAAGACCAATTTGCTTCAACGAATTTTTCAGTATCTCTCGTCAGAGGACGCTCGATAGTTGGCAAACCTCATGGAGCAATGGGCATCTGGGACGGTGGCTACATTCCATTATCCCGAAGGTATCAACGAATGCTTGGTTTAAGGGGTTGGATGTGAACCGGGACTTTATTCGTACGATGTCAAGGATCATGTCCAACCATTACTCGTTTGACGCGCATCTCCGTCGTATAGGGCTTGCTGAAAATAATCATTGTGTTTGTGAGAACGGCTATCACGACATCGAGCATGTTGTTTGGCTGTGCGCAGAGTACTGTGTTGCCAGGTCCCAACTAATAGATTCCCTTCGGGCCCGAGGTAGATCACCCTATGTGCCAGTCCGGGACGTCCTGGCAAGCCGTGACCACCCCTATATTTTTCTTATCTATATCTTTTTGAAAACCATTGATGTCCAAGTTTAATACATTTTACCCTCTCTCATTCACAGTAGAATCTCACCAACCTATCCCTGTATCTACAATATGGCATTGCTTCACGAGTCTTCGGTGCACACTCTTCTTGATAACCGTCTATCCAGAACATCATGACATACCGCACATGCAGATGATATAGAGTGCCAATAATTATCCGAAATATCGACCCTCTCCTCGCCCCTGCGATTACAGGCTGGAAACTACAACACTACAACAAAGTGTGCATATCCGCCACAATGATCAATCAGCAAACGACGATGTCAATTACACAATATGTATCCTACTTCCTACCTTTTTCCTTTACTTACATAAGAGGGGAGCAAGCCGCCCCTAAATACGGCTTTCCCTTCCCCCACTAACATGTGACATGTAATATAAAAAAAAATGAATTATCGGCCTCGTTAAGCTACAGCATTTGGGCCTAAATAAACGTATTTTAAGATAAAAAAATAAGATATCGGAAGATATCGTGAAATGAGGTCCAATACTAGTCCTACGGGGAATGTTGTCGGCTGCTGCGGAGACTTGTTGATTATTAAGAGTATCATTGGTAAAAACACTGCTGAATTGTTGGCGAAATAACTCACAGATGTCCGGCAATGAAGTCGCTTCTAAATCACCCAGCGACATAGAAGTGGGTAAACCTGACTCACGCCTCTGTTCATTAACGTAATTCCAAAACTTTTTTGGATTGTTACGAAGGTGGCTCTGAATACGATGAAGGTAGGAATAGAAGAGAGACTTATTGAGTCTCTTGTAACAATGATTTAAGAAGATTCTGATTCCTTAGCATATCGGTTCGGTATTTCGAAAACTTTTTTAGAGCTGACCTTTTGGCCGATTTAAACTTTTTTAGTGTACGATTCGACCATGGAGGATATTCACAGCCATGATTGAGTTTTTTAGGAGTAAACTGGTCGATAGCATAAATCAGTACGTTCGAAACAATTTCAGCCGCTGCGTTTGCATCAGATTGTGGCAAGATTTCATTCCAATTGATACGAGACAAGAAAAGTGGTATCTTCGAATGTACAAGGTACACATTTTCGGAGAAAACAATGAAGAGCAGGGTGGTGTTGGCATAGTTTAACGAGAGGATCTGGAGCACGACAAACGGCAAAGTGATCGGAGAGCTCCTGGCTTCCAAAGCAAAGATCCAAAATACAGTTGTTGTCATTAGTGACGTCACATAGTTGAACTAGCCCCGCGGTGCTGTAACCGTCGAGTAGCTGAGTGATACACGTGTAAGTTGATGAGTGTGATGAGTCTGGGTACAGAAATGATGTATTATTGCGAACCCAATTAATGCCGCTAAAGTTGAAGTAGTTGATTGTAATATATTTGCAGTGTCGACGACGATGAGGCTTCTTAACCCCAACCGTGACTGGGGCACTTTTACACGGCCTTCGTTGCCAACTGCTTGCGGGGAGCCTTTCCTCCGGTGGACTTACAAGCGGTTTGTTTGGTACAGGCCATGTAGCGAAAAATGCTGATCTGCTACTTCTCTGATGCTGGTAGTAGAACGACGGTCAAACGCTCGTTTTCGTGCCTTCATTCATAAAAGTTCAACAATATTTTCAAAGAATTTTGCAAATTGTCAACATGATAATTCCAAACATACTCCAAATAAACTATGAATGTGCTAAAGTCGACAAAATCGCATAGAAATTGCTTATTCCAAGGAGAATTTACCGGTCTAAAGTGTATTCTACTTCACTCCGGTTATGTCTCTGACATTACCCACCCATCTTTTTGATAACACATACTACATGGGATAGTGGCAGGACTCAGAGAATCGCTCAAATCAGCATAGGACAACATCAGTGCTAGAAATCTCAAACCAAATCAATAGGAAAGCGAAAAAATGGCCCATAAAATAGACATACCAACGAATTATTGCTAATGCTCTGTTAATAAAATATCTAAATTGTGGTGGGAAAACTGAATTTTCCTAAAGGGGTTATATATTGTACTGAGCCAAAAAAATCGATTTTTTTCTTAGAATCGATTTGAAGTTTATACTTTACTCAAATTTCCAACGCGACTGAGAACTAAGAAATCAACGCTTTTTCTTGAAAAGGGCGATACTAGCAGTGATACCATTTAAAGAAAATCAACAGTGAATATCTCCAGACTTGGTTTTATTTCCTATTTAAGAACTATTGTGTTTTACATTTCTTATAAAAGAAATGTATAGAATTCGCTCAAACTTTCAAGATTTTTTCCGAGACCCGGAGGGCCGAGTCTTATATACCAATCGACTCAGCTCGACGATTTGGGACAATATCTGTGTGTGTGTGCATGTGTGTATGTAACGGACAAATTCTCATTCGTGTTTCTCAGCAATGGCTGAACCGATCTTATCCAAACCAATTTTAAATAAAAGTATGAACGCTATTAATTTGTTTTTGATTCTGATGTTTAGTTTCCAAGATATTAATGTTTGAATGCGTAAAAATAGCGTTTTTTGTTTTGCAGTTTTTTTTAAATTATCTGCTGAAATTGACAATAGGGGGTGGGCGTAGCGTAGTTGGTAAATCGATTGCCTTGTACGCAGCGCACCTGGGTTCGTGTCCCGACCCCGCACATAGGGTTAGAAATTTTTCATAAGAGATTTTTCTAACCCGAAGAGGCGAATGACCTTAAGGTTAAAACCTCTATAATCGAAATAAAAAAAAAAAAAAAAAAAAAAATTGACAATATAGATTAACAATCTATATGTTTTACAGTTACATTACTGGTACAATGTACAGCAATGCCCTTAGTAGCATGTGAAAAATAAAACTTTTCCCCAAAAGTAATATAAACCCTTTTCAACTTGCGGCCTAGATTTAGAATTTGACATCAATGCAAGTCAAGTCATTTGCATCAACAAACAAGCGAAACTGTGCCTAGCTGGCCATGAGATATGATTTTATCAAAAAAGCTTTCACACTGTAACAAACGATCGATAATGAATGGTCAATTATGCTAGCAAATGTTCATAGCTTTATTTCAAAGAAATGAGATAAACGCTTACCTGTATTACTTTTTCCGAAATAAAACTTACTCTCAAAGACTTATTTCATGTTTACATTTTACTATGATGCAATATGTGTGTTTCGCAAGATTACATATCCAATTTTGACCACAATCTAATGATTTTCACGTAGTGCTCGAAAGCCTTTTGATATGCTATAGTGTTGCCGATGGACATGTAAACAAACATGTTTTTACACAAAACTTACGGAAAGAAAATTTCTGTTTCGGCACTATTTTTCAGGGAACTATAAATTAGGAAAGCTTCTAATACTTATCATAAAGGGATCAAGGTATGTTGAGTAAGTTCTATTATTTACTTACGGAGATAAATGACCCAGAGTGCTGCAGTGTCAGAGAGCGCCATACTGCGGCGATCTGAACTGAGATGCAGGGGTGGCATTACGCATCTCGATTCGATCAAAATTCTATCGACTCGACCTTGTTTCGCATTATGTATTTCGAACCAAGCTCGAAAGTAAATTTTCGTTCGAGTTCGCTCGAAAAAGTACTAGATTATCGAGAAGTGTTGGCATTATGGAACCATAACAATCGAACTCGAAAGCGACTCGAGTCGAACGTATTCGCTCGATAGTTGTATTGCTGTCGACTGTCGTTCGAGATTATGATTTGTGTTTTTATTTCGGAATACTTAGAGGATATAAAATTACCAAAATGTGTAAAAAGCTCCCACGTCCTTTGAACTACTTTATGTTATATCTATTTTCACCATCAGGAACAAACGTTTTTGAAAAAAGTAATACTAAACATTGATAATAAATTATCTTACACCAAGTAATTATAAAAAAGTGTTAAAACAAATCGATGGAGCAAATTGAAGACACCTTGATTTGTCTAATCGCTATTTGATAGATGTAAAGAATCACAATCATTCTTGATTTCAAAGTGGTGATTCAAACAATTTTATAATCTAATTGATGCATTTGCTCCCAACTATACCTCAATTGCTTTCTGGAAACACTTCATTTTGATTGTGTTCTCCCTATCTCTAATTGTGTGCTATAATAGAATAATTAACTAACAAGTACACGGAAAACCCCAAAAACACGAAAACAAATTTCTGTCTTGACTATTTGAACTAAAAATGGCTATTTTAACGAACTAGTATTTAAATTTTTGCGTCATTAATTGCTGAAAAAAATTGTTTCTTTTGGAAGCTATCAGTTTCCTAAAAAAAACACTGAAAACCAAAATTTTAATGCAAAATTAGCAATTTTTATTGAAAAGGGCAGTACTTGCAATGATTATTTTCCAAAAGATTTGAGAAAAGCGGTTTTGAAGTTGTGTTGTTTTAAACAATTATTTAGATATTAAATATGTTATTTAATCTAAGAAAAATTGTGTATAACCCATTCTGCAGATAATACATTCCATCATGCGACTGAGGTCCGAATAATAGACTCTACCAGCTAGGCATTTCGATGTTTCGGTGCTTCAACTTAAACAGCGATTAAAATTTTGCGGTAAGAATTTCAAGAATATAGTTATATCAAACTAAAATAATGCCCAAGCGTTGAAAAAAGGTGGTGAGGGTGAGTGGCGTGAACACATTATGAACGTGTTTGGGTCAATTTATTTACCACTATGACTATTTTTATTCTGTGAATTTGACGCTCATCGGAAAAAAACAAAACAAACTGCAATTTTGTTTACACTGAAAAAAATTATTCGGTGGAATTAAAATTATCATACGAAGAACAAGATCATTACTCGTTTTCTGCAACGAAGCTTTTTCGTGCATTGTCGTCTAATTCACGGCATCTTGATGACCGAAAAGTTGAGTAGTTTTACTTTTTTAAAGAACGGGTTATTCCACGTCAAATTTACAACCACAATTTTAATTCCTACCAAAAATTTTTCTTGCATTCTTAGCACAAAATAATTGACATCTATTTTTTTGTTTTGGCTGAATACGATAGATTTTTTTCAAGTTATGAGTTTTTGAATTTTATGAATTGAACCATTTTTCAACCACTGATAACGCTTAGTTGTGCGAAAAAATTTATTATTAATAAAAAGTGCGTTTTCGAATGAACTCACCAATAAAAATCTGATATAGTTTTTATTGTTATTTATGTTATGAATTCTGCAAATGTTAGAAACATATTGAAAAAACAAGCTTGGACTAATAAGTTTTTTATTCTATGAAAACATTTATAATTATATTGAGAACCTTATTACTTTACGAGATATTTCAGTTAAAGCTGACCCATAACATGGCGTTTAACGTAAAATTCCCCTTTTTAATGTTTTCTCGCAAAACATTTTGAGATCCAGTGCAAAATTTTTACACTATTTCTAAAATGATTTTTATTATTTGAAGAAAAAATAAGCAAAAAAATGATCCAACTTTTAAAAAATTGCTCATGCGAAAATGCAACTTTTTATATTTATTTTTTTCCATGCATCAAATACTTTCCGAGCTATCAGCGATTCAACAATGTTCAATTTTTCTAACTTCAAAAGTTGAAAGCTCATACCTTGAAGTAAATATTATATTCAGCCATAACAAAAATACCTGTCAAATATTTTTAGCTAAAGAATGCAGGAAAAAATTTGGAATGAACTAAAATTTTATTTGTAAATTTGACGTTGATTGGCCTGTACGGTGCATGAAAGTTATCGTCGATGTCTAAACTATTGTTCGTCAATGAAACGAAATGATTCGTTCTTTTATCAATTGTTTTATATAGTATAAATATTTTTAGAAAGGGTAGATTTTTTTTCGTACATAAAAGAAAAAAAATCGCATTTCCATATAACATCGGATCTTTTTGGATCGATGTTTGACAACATCGATTTTATTTCAAAGTGCTCGCCCCTATTGTGTACTAGAAAAAATTGTTATATTTGCGAAACTTATCCATATGTATTTCGACAATAAGCAACTAAAAACTAAATAAATTAAAACAATTCCTATATTTTACCAAAGTTGGTTTTATGAAACTTATTCGTAGCAGAATTAAAAATATTTTTTTCTCAGTGTATACTCTTATTTGACAGTTTGCGCTCGAACAGGCAGTCGAAATCTAGTACCGAAATCTAACAAGCTCGAACGCTTGGTCGAATGCGATACGTAATGCCACAATTTAGTCGAAACGACTTCAAAACGTTTCGAATCGAGTCACTCGAATCGAGATGCGGAATGCCACCCCAGATTTTTGGGACAGGAAATCTTCGTAACGGATAAACATTTTAATTCGCCGAGCGTTTCTTAATGTTTCTCGACTTTTATTTTAGGTATCAAAGAATAATGGAGGCAATGCACATTACCAATGCATAGGAAAACGTGAAAACATACAGATGCGCTATTATCACAGATAACATTGAAGTGGTCCGTTAAATGCGGACGAAAGATTTTTACATTTCTTATAAAAGAAATGTATATTACATTTCTTATAAAAGAAATGTTTAGAATTCGCTCAAAGTTTCAAGATTTTTTCTGAGGCCCGGAGGGCCGAGTCTTATATACCAATCAACTCAGCTCGACGATTTGGGACAATGTCTGTGTGTGTGTATGTGTGTGTGTATGTAACGGACAAGTACTCATTCGTGTTTCTCAGCAATGGCTGAGCCGATCTTATGCAAACCAATTTTAAATTAAAGAACTAAAAAACAGTATGAACGCTATTAATTTGTTTTTGATTCTGATGTTTAGTTTCCAAGATATGAATGTTTTAATGCGTAAAAATGGCGTTTTTTGCAGTTTTTTTGAATTATCTGCCGAAATTGACGATATAGATTAACAATTAATATGTTTTTAGACAGCTTTTACCTTTCAAACAAGCTATAGATTGTTGAAATCGGACTATTATTAAAAGAGATATTTAACATTAAATGCGAACGAAAGATTTTTATCATTTCCCATTGCCAGAAATATGACCAAAATAGGTTATCTATTATTAACGCCAAAACGGCTTATTTTAGGTCAACAGTATCTTCGGAGAATTTAATGGAGGCAATATGCCCTTTCTTCCGGTATTGTGCTTTTGCTGATTAATCCCCCTATGAGTGTGATATTTTCACAAATTTTCTTAGAGGTGATTATATCGAAATAATGACTTCAGCAAATTTGTAGCTCTTATTTTTGCGAATAACTTTACTGAAGACTTTAAATATCTATTTTGAATACTTCAAAAGTTATGGCTTGTTGTTTGTGGATTACTCTTTGTCGCCTATTTATTGTTCAATATAGTAATAATCCATTGAAATAAGCCAAACATTATTTCGATAAAACGAATTTTGCATTTCATTTTACTATCTACAACCGCTAGAAATGATCACCGAACACTTCCAAGTTGTCTGGAAGGAACTTGATAACTTATCAGTACAAAAATGTTCATTTGTGCGAACCTTCTGACTGCAATTTTTCTAACTTATGACCATCGGATCGATCTGAAACATATCGGAAAATGAAAAGCGAAATAAATAACTCCAAGCAACGGCGTAGCCAAGAGAAGGTTTTGAGGTTTAACACCATACAATAACCCCCCCCCCCCCCTCCCCAACCACATCAAAAAAACAAATTGGATTGAAGTTGAACATTTATGGATGCTGACTGATTTAATTCAATATTATAATAACAATTATCTGATCCGTAGATTGATAACCTGTTGTTGTAAACATCATGAGGACTTTTGATAAATTGTCGGAATGGGGTCCTGATATGTAACTGATCTATTGGTCTTGATTTCACAGTTGTCTAATTGCATCAATATCAAATTCCTGCCTGAAAAGTATTCCAGAGTTCTGTAATCAATCATAATCCTCAGATTTATTTTCAAGTCGAGCTCGTTTTTGTAGAGATGTACTGTAATAAGATTCTTGATTTAATAGCAAGGGAAGTTAAAATTGATTTAATGTCTATGAAACATAGAACTGCTCCCCATAAAATGCATAACTTTCAACATTTGCTAAAAATGTTTTTGCCTTTCTCATTCACTCTAAAATTCGTCAATCTAATCCCGACCCGGAGGGCCGAGTGTCATATGCCAATCGACTGAGTTAGTCGAGATCGGAAAATGTCTGTGTGTGTATGTGTGTATGTGGAAAAAAATATGACCTCTGTTTCTCAGAGATGGCTGGACCGATTTGCACAAAGTTAGTCTCAAATGAAAGGTACAACCTTCCCATCGGCTGCTATTGAATTTTTTTTATTGATTAGACTTCCGGTTCCGGAGCTACGAGTTGAAGAGTGCAATCACACAGCAAATTCCCATATAAACTGAAATGGAAAATTTTCAAAATCAAATTTGTATTTTTGATGCCAAATGACTTTATAATGCATGAAACATTGAGATGTTTGACAAAAATTGACTTTTTTGGACTTTGGTACATTTTTGCCTTTCTCATATAGAAAGGTTATGCAATCACTCTAAAAATCGTCAATCATACCGGCCCGGAGGGAGTATGCAGTGAGGGGTTGCTACTTTAAAATTAAAATTAGTTTAAAATTTCTTAACAAGTTGAAAATTTTCGGCAGGACCTGGACCTCCCGGATCTTTCTTCATGATCCGCCGCTGGTTTCAAGCGATGTTTCAGTATCACATAGTATCTCAAGATCGTGGCTGTCGATCCATTGTATGTATGTGCAAATCGTACTGAACATGTAATATTCATTTCCACCATTGTATTGAACATAACTAGGCATGGAATCGTATTCTGGACAAATGAGACAAGCACAATTGCACTACTAGGTGGATTAAAACAGGTTTTTATTTTGGGAATGCGTAGAGTTGAGACGAAAACGTAATATGATTAATAACAAGGTTAACACTTTCCGAATGCAGAGAGAAATTTATGAAAAATGACGATTTCCATTCGACTCTAGCAGGTTCTGATCGATTTTGATGAGCATTTGATTTTTGTTGTATGACCAATTATATGTAAATGTCAAATATTTAAAAACAGTAATTTGAGGTCAAGATAGCATCATGTTGAAACCGCCAATTTCGGAGGTTTAGTATCTTCGATGAGTTTTACAAACGTTAAACAGCGCATCATTTGATAAAATTATTTTGACGGTATATCGTCCAAGAAGTATTTATGGTGAATTTTCTCAGGTTAATATTCATGACTACAATAAAGTCTCAACAAATTCGCTAAAGACACGAACTCTGTTACTATTTTCTGAAAAAATAATTCTGCATAATTTTAAAACTTCAAAAATTACGGTTTCGGAATTATGCCGCTTGTACAGTATGATCGATTTTCACCAAACCCCCACCAAACCGAATTTCTGGCTACGCCGCTGACTTCTAGTCAGTAGAAACAAAGTCGTTCTACACTCGTTCACAAGAAACTTGTTCGAATGCTGAATATCTATTATAATACATTGAAACCCCAATTTTATCAGCCAAATATGAACATATGTTTGATGGGCTCTAACGGACGAACAAGACTGAATTCGAGTAAATCCTTTCTTGCGCATGTTTTCCTTATCATGAAGATGGAAATATGCAAAAATAAAAAGTTCATCATAATCAGAAATAGTTATCAGACTACATCAAGGGACGGAAAGAATATTTTAACAGCTTCAGTTTATTATAAAGAAAAAAAATTGCCCGATTTAGTCAATGTCCCCATTTTGTCAGCCTAAAATACTCCATGAGACTGATAAAAATGGGTCTTTATTGTATGTATTATTCACTGTGTTTCACATTAATAGGTACATTGCATTTTTTGGAATTTTTTTATTGCATCGAACTACAACAATTTTTAGGTAGCTTTCAAGGGGTTATTTTATAGACTTCTTCCAAAATTTGGCGAACCTATTCCAATTCGTAAACCAATTCATTGGTATACTTAAGGGTTTATATGTTGCAGATAGAGAAAATACTGAAATTTTCAGCTTTTTTCCTACACAATAGTACGAAAGCTTATTAAACAATTTTTCCTAATAAGTTTGTGAAAATTATAAACTCTTCGAAATTTTTAATAGTTTAATTTTTTGTTTAACTGTGATTTTTTAAAAAATAGTGATCATCGCTTCACAACGTAATCTATTTTTCATGGCTTGCGGTGAGCACGATCTCTCGAATTGCTGAACTGAAAATTATGGAATAGAAATTAATTTTTAGTGTTCTTTACACATTTAACGCAGATGGCTCTGAATCAGACCCGCTGGTGCCCTAAGACGATTTCGCTAGATTTTCAGAGCACTGTGCACCCAGTGCACTAACGCAAGTGACGGAGGGTTATCGAAAAGATTCGTGAAAATGGAAATTCCAGTAATGATGATGATTTTCCCAAACGGTTCGTTTTCGAGAGGTTTTTGTTTGTTCTTTGGCATAAGGATTAGCGATAATAATTCAAATCAAGGATACTACTGGGAAGTCACCTTTATAAAAAGTCGATGTCGAAGTAAAATTTGGAACTATGCACGCATGCACTTCAGAGGTGGTGTGATATCAGGAGCTGCGATTTCATTTCAACGCTTTTTTGTGAAAAGGGCGATACTTACAAATGTAAACATATGGCTTTTTTCATACATGCGAATAAGGGCTTTGAAACGCAACAAATTAACCTAAAAGTTTTGATTCTACGATATTGCTTTCTTAAACTAAAGCAAAAATACAACGGGCGAAACTGTATTTTTGTTTGTTTATTTAAAGTTTCGCCCTCCACGCTCCATGCAAACAAACAGGGCGATACTTTTTTGCTAGCAGTTTAGAGGCGAAACTGTTAGCAAAAAATTATTTTTTAGGATTATCGAGCTGATACCAGCTGTAAATAGTAACAATGATCTCTATTGAAAAAACACGGACGAAATCGGTGGTGTAGAACGGTAGTTATTGTAAAAAAACGTTAGGGCGATACTTCAATGCTGATAGGTGGGACCGAAAAAGTAAACAATCGCCAAAGGGGCGATTCTATCATTTTGTCAATTTCAATAGCAAAAACAAATTTCAATTTAATAATTTCAAACACTATGAAGTTTTAGGTTTCGATCACTGAATCATGCAATCTAGGAAGTAAAAAAACACAATAGTTCTTAAATAGGAAATAAAACCAAGTCTGGAAATATTCACTGTTGATTTTCTTTGAATGGTATCACTGCTAGTATCGCCCTTTTCAAGAAAAAGCGTTGATTTCTTAGTTCTCAGTCGCGTTGTAAATTTGAGTAAAGTATAAACTTCAAATCGATTAAAAAAAAATTCGATTTTTGTGGCTCAGTACAATATATAACCCCTTTAGGAAAATTCAGTTTTCCCACCACAATTTAGATATTTTATTAACACAGCATTAGCAATAATTCGTTTGTATGTCTATTTTATGGGCCATTTTTTCGCTTTCCCATTGATTTGGTTTGAGATTTCTAGCACTGATGTTGTCCTATGCTGATTTGAGCGATTCTCTGAGTCCTGCCACTATCCCATGTAGTATGTGTTATCAAAAACATCACGAAACATCAAGTTCTAAATGTTCTCAAACGATATAATATCCGAAGAGAGTGATAAGAGTTATAAGAAATGTCTCATCACACTGTTAGGTGGATTAAAAACGTTTTATCATTTCCCATTGTCAGAAATATGACCAAAAACATGTAATCTATTATTAACGTCAAAACGGCTTATTTTAGGTCAATAGTATCTTCGGAGAATTTAATGGAGGTAATATTCCCTTTCTTTTGGTATTGTGATTTTGCTGATTAATCCTCCTATGAGTGAGATATTTTCACAAATTTTCTTGGAAGTGATTATATCGAAATGATGTCTTCAGCAAATTTATAGCTCTTACTTTTGCGAATAACTTTACTAAAGACTTTAAATATCTATTTTGAATACTTTAAAAGTTATGGCTTGTTGTTTGTTGATTACTCTTTGTCGCCAATTTATTGTTCAATATAGTAATAATCCATTGAAATAAGCTAAACGTTATTTCGATAAAACGAATTTTGTATTTCATTTTACTATTTATAACCGCTAGAAATAATCACCGAACACTTCCAAGTTGTCTGGAAGGAACTTGATAACTTATCAGTACAAAAATGTTCATTTGTGCGAACCTTCTGACTGCAATTTTTCTAACTTATGACCATCGGATCGATCTGAAACATATCAGAAAATGAAAAGCGAAATAAATAACTCCAAGCAACGGCGTAGCCAAGAGAAGCTTTTGGGGTTTAACACCATACAACCCACCACACCCCCCCCCACCCCCAAAGAAAAATATTGGATTGAAGTTGAAAATTTATTGATGCAGACTGATTTAATTCAATATTACAATAAAAATTATCTGATCCGTATATTGATAACCTGTTGTTGTAAACATCATGAGGACTTTTGATAAATTGTCGGAATGAGGTCCTGATATGTAACTGATCCATTGGTCTTAATTTCACAGTTGTCTTATAGCATCAATATCAAATTCCTGCCTAAAAACATTCCAATAGAAAATTCCAGAGTTCTGTAATCAATCATAATCCTCAGATTTATTTTCAAATTGAGCTCGTTTTTGTAGAGATGTATTGTAATAAGGGTCTTTATTTAATAGGAAGCGAAGTTAAAATTGATTGATGAAACATAGAACTGCTTACCAAAAAAATGCTTACCTTACATTTGCTAAAAATGTTTTTGCCTTTCTCATTCACTCTAAAATTCGTCAATCTAATCCCAATCTGGAGGGCCGAGTGTCATATGCCAATCGACTAAGTTCGTCGAGATCGGAAAATGTCTGTGTGTATGTGTGTATGTGGAAAAAAATGTGACCTCTGTTTCTGATGGCTGGACCGATTTGCACAAAGTTAGTCTCAAATGAAAGGTACAACCTTCCCATCGGCTGCTATTGAATTTTTTATTGATTGGACCTCCGGTTTCGGAGTTGAGAGTTGAAGAGTGCAATCACACAGCAAATTCCCATATAAACTGAAATGAAAAATTTTCAAAATCAAATTTGTATTTTTGATGCCAAATGACTTTAAAATGCATGATACATTGAGATGTTTGACAAAAATTGACTTCTTTGGACTTTGGTACATTTTTGCCATTCTCATATAGAAAGGTTATGCAATCACTCTAAAAATCGTCAATCAACCGGCCCGGAGGGAGTATGCAGTGAGGGGTTGCTACTTTAAAATTAAAACTAGTTTAAAATTTCTTAACAAGTTGAAAATTTTCGGCAGGATCTGGACCTCCCGGATCTTTCTCCATGATCTGCCGCTGGTTTCAAGCGATGTTTCAGTATCAAATAGTATCTCAAGATCGTAGCTGTCGATCCATTGTATGTATGTGCAAATCATACTGAACATGTAATATTCATTTCCACCATTGTATTGAACATATCCAGCCATGGAATCGTAGTCTGGACAAATGAGACAAGCACAATTGCACCACTAGGTGGATTAAAACAGGTTTTTATTTTGGGAATGCGTCGAGTTGAGACGAAAACGTAATATGATTAATAAAGGATAACACTTTCCGAATGTAGAGAGAAATTTATGAAAAATGACGATTTCCATTCGACTCTAGCAGGCCCTGATCCATTTTGATGAGCATTTGCTTTTGGTTGTATGACCAATTATATGTATAGATCAAATGTTTAAAAACAGTAATAAGGTCAAGATAGCATCATTTTGAAACCGCCAATTTCGGAGGTTTAGTATCTTCGATGAGTTTTACAAACGTTAAACATTTGATAAAATTATTTTGACGGTATATCGTCCAAGAAGTATTTATGGTGAATTTTCTCAGGTTAATATTCATGACTACAATAAAGTCTCAACAAATTCGCTAAAAACAGGAACTCTGATACTATTTTCTAAAAAAATAATTCTGCATAATTTTAAAACTTCAAAAATTACGGTTTCGGAATTATGCCATTTGGACAGTAAGATCGATTTTCACCAAACCCCCACCAAACCGAATTTCTGGCTACGCAGCTGACTTCTAGTCAGTAGAAACAAAGTCGTTCTACACTCGTTCACAAGAAACTTTTTCGAATGCTGAATATCTATTATAATACATTGAAACCCCAATTTTATCAGCCAAATATGAACATATGTTTGATGGGCTCTAGCAGACTAACAAGACTGAATTCGAGTAAATCCTTTCTTGAGCATGTTTTCCTTATCATGAAGATGGAAATATGCAAAATTAAAAAGTTCATCATAATCAAAAATAGTTATCAGACTACATCAAGGGACGGGAAGAATATTTTAACAGCTTCAGTTTATTATAAAGAAAAAAATTGGCTACGCCGTTGCTTGGAGTTATTTATTTCGCTTTTTATTTTCCGATATGTTTCAGATCGATCCGATGGTCATAAGTTAGAAAAATTGCAGTCAGAAGGTTCGCACAAATGAACATTTTTGCACTGATAAGTTATCAAGTTCCTTCTAGACAAATTGTAAGTGTTCGGTGATTATTTCTAGTGGTTGTAGATAGTAAAATGAAATACAAAATTCGATAAAACGAATGGATGGAATCAATGGATTATTACTATATTGAACAATAAATAGGCGACAAAGAGTAATCCACAAACAACAAGCCATAACTTTTAAAGTATTCAAAATAGATATTTTAAGTCTTTAGTAAAGTTATTCGCAAAAGTAAGAGCTACAAATTTGCTGAAGACATCATTTCGATATAATCACTTCCAAGAAAATTTGTGAAAATATCTCACTCATAGGGGGATTAATCAGCAAAAGCGCAATACCAAAGGAAAGGGCATATTGCCTTTATTAAATTCACCGAAGATACTATTGACCTAAAATAAGCCGTTTTGGCGTTAAAAATAGATTACATGTTTTTGGTCATATTTCTGGCAATGGGAAATGACAAAGATCTTTCGTCCGCATTTAATGTTAAATATCTCTTTTGATAATAGTACGATTTCAACAATCTATAGCTTGTTCGAAAGGTATTCGTTGAAGCTGTCTAAATATATATAAAGTGTTAATCTATATTGTCAATTTCGGCAGATAATTTAAAAAAAACTGAAAAAACGCCATTTTTACGCTTTCAAACATTCATATCTTGGAAACTAAACATCAGAATCAAAAACAAATTAATAGCGTTCATACTGTTTTTTAGTTCTTTCATTTAAAATTGGTTTGGATAAGATCGGTTCAGCCATTGCTGAGAAACACGAATGAGAATTTGTCCGTTACATACACACACAGACACACACACACAGACATTGTCCCAAATCGTCGAGCTGAGTCGATTGGTATATAAGACTCGGCCCTCCGGGCCTCGGAAAAAATCTTGAAAGTTTGAGCGAATTCTATACATTTCTTTTATAAGAAATGTAAAACGCTTTTAACCCACCTAACAGTGTGATGATACATTTCTTATAACTCTTATCGCTTTCTTCGGGTATTATATCGATTGAGAGCATTTAGAACTTGATGCTTCGTGATGTTTTTGATAACACATACCACATGGTATGGTGGCGGGACTCAGAGAATCGCTCAAATTAGCATAGGACAATATCAGTGCAAGAAATCTCAAAGGTTAAACCAATTTAATGGAAAAACAAAAAATGGTCCATAAAACAGAAATACAAACGAATTATTGCTAATGCTCCGTTAATAACATATATAAATTTTTCAATGAGTGCGTTGTGTAGGGAAAACTGAATTTTCCTAAATGGGTTATAAATGTTGTGCTGAGTCAAAAAATTCGAAAAACAAATTTTCGAATGGATTTAAAGTTCATACTCAACAGCGTTTACTCAAATTCCCAACGCGGCTGAGAACTAAGCACTGAAATTTTAGTTCAAACTTTACTATCGACTTTTTCTAAAAAATGACTTCCCAGTAGTATCTTTGATCTGAATTATTATCCCTAATCCTAATGCCAAAGAACAAATAAAAATCTCTCGAAACCCGTTAGCGAAAATCATTATCATTACTGGAATTTTCTTTTTCACGAAACTTTTCGATAACCTTCCGTCACTTCTATTAAAAAATTCAAATACTTTATAATTTACATAATCTTATTAGGAACATATGAATGGGGGTTTTTTCTGCTATGCAGTCTATAGTAGCAACAAAAACGATGTATCGCTTTAACACCGACGTTTCGGTGCTTTATTCCACCTTTTTCGAGGAATCTAAAATTAATTTCATTTTAATATAATTTTCGGCTTTCGTTGCATTTTGCGTTAGGGAGAGTTTACTGTGACTATTTCGTTTTGTTGTTAAGTGTGTGTGTGTATCTCTAACATCAAATGGCCTTGGTAAAAATTTAATGACGTCTGAAAAATCTGCAAGTGTGCCGATATTTTTGCGGTCGATTGTATTTTCTCTTTTTACATCGAATTGCTAGTGTGCTGGTAAGATTTGAAAAAAATCCTGTTTATCTGTTTGCCTAATCTCTTTCTGCTAGTTTTGTCACATTGGTGGTTGTGTTTCAAGTCTTTATAGCAACTATGACATTTTTCGGGTTGTCATTTTCTTGTCTATCGGGATTGTGTTCGTGTTGATTTGAGTTTTTTAATGTTTGTATAATTCCTACGTATATAGTACTTATTCCCTGTGTGTCGGTTCGTTTGTTTATGCTATTTTCGGTGGACATAATGTGGAAAACTTCAAGATATGCTAGTGACTTTTTCTGTTGTGTCTGTCTACAATCTTGCTTCGTTTTAAATCGAACCTGTGATCAAATGCTATGCTGTGGTCCATAAGTGCTGTCCGCTCTCTTACTGTTATGATTTGTGGATCGGTGTTGCTGGTGCATTGAGAAAGAAGTTTGTCCCACGTATTGTAGAGTTTTTTGTGTCCATTGATTCTTATTTTTAACCTGTTTGTTGTCATTCCTAAGTAGCATGTGTTGCAATTGGAACAGAATAGATGTCGTTGTATTGGTTTTCCTCGCAGATGGTGTCTTTGATTTTGGAGAATAAATGTCCTACTGTATTGATGTTGTATGTTGCTAGTCGTATGTTCGGTTATTGCTTTTTCAGGTGTTTATCGATTTTGCTGGTCAGCTGTGGTATGTATGCAATAGAACGGTAGGTATGCTGCGGAATATCGGATGGTTGGTTTGCTGGTGTAACGCTGTGTTTATTCATGCGATTTATGAGTCAGCGGCGTAGACTGTTAGGGTAATCGTTAAAGTTTAGTTGTTGTTCAATTATTGCAGATTTTTGTGATGTGTTTAGGTTGGTCGATAAACGGTTTAGACGGCTAACATAGCTTTTAGCCATATTCAGCTTTTGATGTAGTGGACGATGAGAATGATAATTTAGAAACCTACCGCTGGGTTTTAGGTACAATTCCGTTTTTATTTGTTGATCTACTTGCCGAACGAGCATCATATTCAAGAACGGTAATCGTTTGTTTGTTTCCAATTCAGAGGTGAACTGGATGTTTTCATTGTACGTGTTGAAAACTTTGAGTACGTGTGGTAGCTTTCGGGTGGAATCGCTAGTACCAGATCGTCTACAATTTTTTTGAGAAATGGTGGTTTGAAGTCTAGTAATCGGATGACTGAATTAAGAAGATTTTGCATAATTAGTTCAGTGAAGATTTTCGATATACGATTTCCCATAATTGTACCGAAAACTTGTTGGTAGTGTTGGTTGTTGTATTTGAAATAGCTACCATCTATGCAAAATTCTACTATTTCAAGGAAAAGGTCCAAATTAATATTAGTTTGTTCTTTGATATGGTTCCAATTATTGATGATAGCGTGAATGACTAGATGTTTCATAGACATTAAAGCAATTTCAGTTTCGCTTCCTATCAAAAGAGACCATAATCCATATTACAGTACACCCCTTGAAAACTGAACTCAATATGATAGGAAATTATGATTATGATTGATTTAAGAACTCTGGAATGAGTTTCTATTGGAATGTTTTTAGGCAAGTATTTAATATTGATGTTATGAGACAACTATGAGATCAAGACCAATAGATCAGTTACAGATCAGGATCGCATTCCCACATTTTTTCAAAGGTCCTCATGATGTTTCAAACAATAGGTTATCAATGTACTGATCAGATAATTATCATTGTAATATTGAATTAAATCAGTCTACATCAATACATTTTTAAATTCAATCCAATTTTTTGTGTGAGGGGGGAGGGGGGTTTGTTTAAACCTCAAAGTATCCACTTGGCTACACCACTGCTAGGAGTTATTCATTTCGCTTTTCATTTTCCGAGATATGTTTAAGATCGATCCGATAGTTATAACTCAGAAGGTTCGCGCAAATGAAATTTTTTGCACAGATAAGTGATCAAGTTTCATCTAGATAACTTTGAATTGTTCGGTGGTTATTCTAGCGGTTGTGGACAGAAAAATTAAATACGAAATTCGTTTTATCGAAATAATATTTAGCTAATTTAAATGGGTTATTACGTTGAACAATAAATAGGCGACAAAGGGAAATCCACAAACAATAAGCCATACCTTTTAAAGTATTTGAAATATATATTTGATGTCTTCAGTAAAGTTATTCGTAAAAGTAAGAGCTACAAATTTGCTGAAGGCATAATTTCAATACAATCACTTCCAAGAAAATTCGTGAAAGTATCTGACTCTTAGGGGGATTAATCAGTAAAATCACAATATCAAAAGAAAGGCTATATTGTGTGCTTTAAATTCTTCGAAGATACTATTGACCTAAAATTATCCGTTTTGGCGCTAATAATATATTTAATGATTTTGGTCATATTTCTGGCTATGGGAAATGATTAAAATCTTTCGTCCGCATTTAGTGTTAAATATCTCTTTTGATTACAGTCTGAATTCAACTATTCGTTCGAAAGGTATTTGTATAATCTTTCTAAAAATATATAAAATGTTACGTCTCGTTGTCAATTTCGGCAGCGAATTTCAAAAAACTGCAAAAAAAAGATGGGTGGGTAATGTCAGAGACACAACCGGAGTGAAGTAGAATACACTTTAGGCTGTTAATGCGAATGCTACAATTTTGACTATATTCTGATAAGCAGTGCCGCCGAGAGGGAGGAGGGTGTTTTCTCCGGGCCCGGAGTTTTGAAGGGGGCCCGGATTTTTAACAGAAACTAAAATTTTGACAAATACTTTTTCGAAAAAAATTTATTTGAGAATACAATTAAAAATTCAATATCTTGTGTATGAGGTAACTAGAATGGCGAAAATTCTAAACTACTGCATATTTGATATCAACTATGTTTATATTAACGTAAATCTCGCATCGAAACAAGATCAGACTCGAGCGGGCATAGCGGAATTTGTACATTGAATGTCATGTACGCAGCTCACCTGTATTCGAATCCCAACCCCGCACACAGGAATAGAGATTTGTTATAGGAAAATTCCTAACCTGAATGTAGAAGCGAATGACCTTAAGGTTGAAATGTCTGTAATCGAAACAAAAATATGATTAGACTTGTAAGGGTTAAACAATTAAATGGTTTGATTAGAAGTCATGAGGTTGTCTTCAAATTTCGCCAATTTGAAATCGATTTTTTTGATTTATTGAATTTCCAATCTTCGAAAGCGCTGGATTAGTATCGAAAGTAATTATTGAAAGAAAAAAAACCCTGCTTAGGGTTGCCACACCGGTTTTTGAGGCGAATTTCGTGTCTTCGTTCAGATGAATCTGAATTCGCCCGGAAGAATCCATTGGATTATTTTGCAATTCTGCGTTGCCCTTTTCTTTACCAGGAATCACCCAGCCCTCATAAACATCATCCTCAGGTTGCAGGCCCTATGTTCCTCACAAAGATTCTCAAAAGAAACTGAAGTGTGATTTCACACCCCGTGTTTGTTTACTGAGGAGCAGAGCAAAGCTCGCTCGGGTTATCCTTCACAGCGAGAGTGGTTGGTGCTTTTGGATTCTTTGTGAATATCCGAGAAAGCGAATCACTGCATCCAACTAAATCAACAAAACTGTTAACAAATGCAAAAACATACAACTTAATGTGAACGTCACAGAAAGGTGGAGTGCTTTACCAAAACATTACACTCTACGGTGAATGTGAAGAAAATAAGATATTTTTTCCTCGTAGTGCTACGAGCTACATAAGAAATAAAACAGCGCATATTTATTTGTTTTTAAGCGTTTAATACAATAATAAGCAATGGAAGCGCTCCAAAATTCTGTCGAGTGATCACTTTAATTCAAAATTCGAATTGATTTCAACGCATACCCATGTGTCTCTTGGAGTCTATCCCCTGCTCAATAAAATTCTGCTGGTCAAAGTACCACTAGAGGCGGTATTTGAGAGCTCAATTGGTCAAATGAGTCATCAAAACTCTTGATATACCAAAAGAATTCGAAATTAATTAAAATTTTAATTTGAAATTTAATATATTTGGTTTGATACAAAATCTATAAAAAATCATATTCAGATGCGAGATACCGAAACATTTTTGTAAAGGGGTCATACTCAAATGACGCAGCTTTTTCGGCGATTTTCAACTACCAATTCCCCCTAGCAAAGAGGCCGGGGATGGAAAAAAATAAATTCGTTTTACAATTCTTTAAAATACGGCCTTTTGTCAACATTTTTATTATAACAGCAAATTGCGTACACAACAAGCCTTTTTCGTGACAAGTATAGTGTTAATAGTTTTGTTTTAAATTTTATATGTCATGGAGAATGAAGAGAAGATCTCTCAGCTCACAATCCTGCTGCTGCCAATGATTCTAAAAAGCAACTAAATTGCTAAATTTTGTTTGATTGTTTTCGAAGAGAAAATTTAGCTCTGCTTCCAAACTAACCCAACTAGTTAGCAAGATTAGTTAACTAATGTAGCAAGTTAAATCCGCCTACAAAATCTTTTCGTTTTGGAGGAGTGAGCGTGAGATTTTTGAACGTCGCTTCCTGAACGTAACGATTTTATTTTTATTTTTGAACTATTTTCTAGAAATCAGTTACAACATTCTTGTAAAATATTTTAAGGTGTGCTAACAGACCAACACAAATAAAAGAATAATTCATGTTTTTATAGGATTATGAATGTTTTCGAAACCAGCATAGCGTAAAATCCAACCAAAACCCTTATTTGAAATTTGATCCATGTTTCTCATATTTTTTCCATTTTTTTATTCCTACGTGGATTTTTTTATTTTGTTAAAATTTCATTGATCTATTTTTTTCAAATTGTGGATTCTACAATTGTAAGATTCTGCCTTTTTTATCTGTTTACATACTTTAATTTTATCCATATTTTTACGTTCTTTACTTTTGCTTTTTTCTATTGTTATCACTATCATTTATTTTAATTTATAGTTTTTTCTCTGTTATTTAATTTTATTCACAATTTTTCAAAAAAATTCTGCTTTCTTTATTTTTTTTTCATATTGTTTCATATTTTAATACCCTGCTTTTTTATTTGTTCCTTTTGTCATTCCATCTACTTTTTAGAATTTGTTTATTTACTACATTTATACTTGTCATAGCCTTTTTCTATTTCCTTCTTTTTCATATTTTTTTGCATTTCTAAAAGCAATTTTACTTATTCAAATTCATTCCAATTTGTCTTATTGTTTAATTTTTTACCTTTCTCCTATTTTCTTCCTCATTTTCTACTTTTTAGTTTTACGTTTATCGTAGTTTTATTTTTTCCAATTGTTCATTTAATATATTTTTTATACCTTTTTCTTAAGATTTAATTTGTTATTAATATTTCTTCATGTTTTCCATTTAACCTGTTTTGAAAATACTTTTCCTCTACGTTAACATTATTTTTTTATTTTCCTAAAAACATTTGATTTATCTTTTCTTGACACTATGCGCATTTTTTCTTAATTTTACATTTAGTTCGTTGTTTGAATTTATTTCAAATTTCATTTGTAGTGCTTTTTCTATTCTTTAAATAATATCCATTTTATTATTTTTTTTGTGTTAATATCTTCATTTTTGTGTTTCTATAGTATGGCCTTTTTCCACTATTTTTTCTATTTTGTCTGTTTTCTCCGTTTTTGTTCAATACTTCCAATTTTCTTTACTTTTTCGTCTTTTCATCATTTAAACTTTTCCAGTTTTTCAAAATTGTGTGGTTCGTCCATTTTTTAATTTCTATGGTTATTTTATTCTTGCCTTTTATATATACTCCTCTAGTTTTATGCATTCTTAGCGTTTTTGCCTTTCTCATATAGAAAGGTTATGCAATCACTCTGAAAAACGTCAACCTAATCCCGGCCCGGAGGGCCGAGTGTCATATCCCATTCGACTCAGTTCGTCGAGATCGGAAAAAGTCTGTATGTTTGTGTGTATGTATGTATGTGTGTGTATGTGTGTGTGTGTGTATGTGTGTGTGTATGTATGTGCGTATGTGTCAAATAATGTCACTCATTTTTCTCAGAGATGGCTGGACCGATTTGCCCAAACTTAGCCTCAAATGAAAGGTGCAACCTTCCCATCGGCTGCTATTGAATTTTGGATCGATCGGAATTCTGGTTCCGGAATTACGGGTTTCAGAGTGCGGCCACACAGAAATTTCTCATATAAACTATAGGAAAAATTAAAAATAGAATTTTTATTTTGATGCTAAATGTGTTCAAGGTGCTTGAAACGTCGAGATTTGATGCAGACTCGAAAAAAAAATTTGACTACGATTAACTTTTTTGGATTTTGGCACATTTTTGCCTTTCTCATATAGAAAGGTTATGCAATCACTCTGAAAAACGTCAACCTAATCCCGGCCCAGAGGGCCGAGTGTCATATCCCATTCGACTCAGTTCGTCGAGATCGGAAAAAGTCTGTATGTGTGTGTGTATGTATGTATGTGTGTGTATGTGTGTGTGTATGTGTGTGTATGTATGTGCGTATGTGTCAAATAATGTCACTCATTTTTCGCAGAGATGGCTGGACCGATTTGCCCAAACTTAGCCTCAAATGAAAGGTGCAACCTTCCCATCGGCTGCTATTGAATTTTGGAACGATCGGAACTGGATCCGGAATTACGGGTTTCAGAGTGCGGCCACACAGAAATTTCTCATATAAACTATAGGAAAAATTAAAAATAGAATTTTTATTTTTGATGCTAAATGTGTTCAAGGTGCATGAAACGTCGAGATTTGATGCAAACTCGAAAAAAAAATTTGACTACGATTCACTTTTTTGGATTTTGGCACATTTTTGCCTTTCTCATATAGAAAGGTTATGCAATCACTCTGAAAAACGTCAACCTAATCCCGGCAAATTTTTTTTTCGACTCGTTTAGGGTTTCTGGATTTTAACAGGGGCGTAGTTGATGGTTTACGGAGAGGGGTTACACCCCCCCTCTACTGTTCGCGCCCCTCCTTTAAAAATCTCCTTAAATCACCCTTCAGACCACCATCCCATCCAGCCCTCATACCCCTCCCTTTCAACCCCATCATCTTTAAACCACCACTATATCACAAAGCATACCAATTTAAGCTGGGAAGTCGTTCGTTCATAGGACTTTCGCCCTCTTCACATACCCAGCCCCGCATGACAAAATGAGTTAGCAAGCAGATAACATTGATCTAATGCTGATTAGGCTAATGGAGTATGATATTTTTTTGTTTCAAGTGTTTCACCGTCGACACGTAGCTCATCAACTTCGTGGCTGGCATGCCATTGTGTATAAGTGCAAAGTGTACTAAGAATGTAATGGACATTTCCACGAATATGTTGAGCATAAAAAGCCTCCGTGCCATAGTTTAGAGAAATGAGAAAGGCACAATTGCACCGCTAGGTGGATTAAAACAGGTTTTTTTTTATTTTTTCTATTGCTTGAAATATTTTTTGTTTTTAATTTTAAATGAATTTTATTATTCTTGATTTATCGAGTTTTTCAGTTTTATTCATTTTTAATATTAATCTTTGTATTGTTTTTAGTAGTTTTTTTTTTTCATTTTCATTGATTCTAATTTTTTTCCTAATTTCCTATTGATTTTTCAATATTTTCACCATCTATTCAATAATGTTCGACTTTTTGATCTTCGTAATATGTTTTTCTAGTTTCCTGTTTACCTTTACCAATTTTTTATAGGTTTTGTTTTGGTTTTTCTCGATTAAACATTTTTACATTTCTTACAAAAGAAATGTATAGGATTCGCTCAAACTTTGACAACTTTTTCCGAGGCCCGGAGGGCCGAGTCTCATATACCAATCGACTCAGCTCGACAAATTGAGACAATGTCTGTATGTGTGTGTATGTGTGTATGTATGTATGTACAAAATGTCATGTAATTATCTCAGCAATGGCTGAACCGATCTTAATGAAATTAGTTTCAAATGAAAGACCTAACGTTGCCATTTGACACTATTATTTTTGATTTTCGATATGTTGTTTACTTTGGCGATTTTGTCAAAACACAGCAGGTTTTTTGCAAATAACTTTCGAATAATACAATATTGTCCCACAAACTGCACATAAATAAGCTTGTAAAAATACCTTTCTAACAAGCTATAGATTGTCTAAATCCGTGCACGAGCGGCGGAGATATTAGACATTTTGTATTTTTAGTCCTCGCTTACCAATTTCCACCAATTAAAAATGAGATTGTTTCATACAGAGTATTGCTTCACTGGTGTTTTAGCGGCAAAACTAAACCGATTTTGAATATCGTGGTATGAAAACACATCTACGTGATTCAAGGAATTCGATGATGAGAACATTTTGTGAATTATCTTTATAATAAATGAACTATTTCTCAAAAATCAATATATAAGTTCACTTCAAAGACAAAACAATGTGTTGATAAAGAAACAGTGAGTTCTAGTATTTATTCCTTGGATTAGGCATTGCGTTCAATCATGAGGTAAATGTTGGATGGTATATCAATACACAGATCAACAAGTAATTCACCTAGTAGTGAGATAAAAGATTTCTAACATAATTATACTTGTGGCGTCACCGAAAGCAACTGTATGTTTGAAGCCCAAAAATCTAGCGAAAATTTAGCTCTTTTGCAAGATTTAGGTTATACTGTTTATGGAGCAAAAATTACTACTTACATTATTTATAATAAGAATGTAAGAATCAATATATCATAATAATATACCTATAAAAATAATGTCACTGCATTAACCATCATTTGCCATTCCTCACACGCCCCCCCCCCCCCCATCTCTCTCTCACTCTCTCTCTCTCTCTCTCTCTCTCTCTCTCTCTCTCTCTCTCTCTCTCTCTCTCTCTCTCTCTCTCTCTCTCTCTCTTTCTCTCTCTGTCTCTCTTCTATCGCATCTATCTAGCTATTTCTGTATGCATTTCTAAGTTGTGTGATAAGAACTTCTGCCAATCTGAAATATTTATTAATTGTAATTGCGAAGGTTTGAGAAAACAAAACTATTTTTTGTCTGCTGCTACATCAACTCAACTTTAATTCAACTGTCAAAGCCTGTATCTACTCTATAATTAAGGAAATTCATGGCTATATCAGAAAAATATTTGGCTTAACTGGGTAATATGAAAGTTTGACAATGGAAATTTTCAAAAGAGACATTCCACGTGCGATATTTAAACTATTCGTATCTCTATTGAATTTTGAATGAAATATATGCTCAAAGACTGAAAGCTGAAGCCAGGATTTCGAAGACAAAAAACATGAGAGGAAGAGGTTCTAGAGACGACAATGTGAACCTCCCACCCGAGTTCGGATTGACGGTGACGAAATCGAGATGGTCGACGAATTCATGTATTTGGGCTCACTGGTAACCGACGACAATGATAACAGCAGAGAAATTCAGAGACGGATCATAGCGGGAAATCGTGCCTACTTTGGACTCCAGAGGACGCACCGGTCGAAAAAAATTCGCCGCCGCACGAAGTTGATTATCTTCAAGACGCTGATTAGATCGGTGATCTTCTACGGCCACGAGACCTGGACTATGCTCGTGGAGGACCAACGCGCCCTTGGAGTTTTCGAACGAAAAGTGTTGCGTACCATCTATGGTGGCGTGCAGATGGAAGACGGAACGTTGCGCAGGCGAATGAACCATGAGTTGTATCAGCTGCACATTCGTTGTATTGGTACGAACTTTCATGAAAAATAACGGATCAAAGACCAAAAATATCCACAAATTAGATCCAGGAAAAGAAGTCCCCAAAGTACCCACTCTCGATGGGGGATGCAACTACAATGTGTCTTCTAACTTATTGTCGTCCATATTTGGATATACTGAGTAGTTTGAACCATTTCTTTTTCACAATATTGGTCTGTATAGGACTTCTTTATCCATATTTCCTGCACGAGAATTCCGAACGAAACAATACAAACACGGCTTTTACACAATCGACATAGCCTAGACATTTCACACTATTTACTTCAATGCAAATAAAAACTTTGAAATATCTACCTGTCTCATTCACGAATCGCATTCTCCCTCTGTCGTTCTCTGTTCAAGGGGCTTGAAAGCACATGTGACTTTGTCTCACTTTACTATATTCAATTGCGCGTTAAAATACTGGACCAGTAAATTCTGTTCTGCACATAAATCTTTTTTCGGGAATATGTGACCAAAAAGTAAACTTTGAATTCGTCAAGTAAAGAAGCATGAAAACAAAAAGAATAAAACCAAAAAAAGATGGAAGCCCTAGAAAGTCCATTGTATATTTATTAGCCTTTTCTCAGAAGATGGGATTTTCAAAAACATTTCAAAACTTTCTGATGCAATGGTTTTCAAATTCGTACAATCCGGTTTATTCATTATTTATTATTAATTCAAAAATGTGTTTGGCTTCAAATATATGACGATTTCATTTTAATTAATAATTTCATTCCGCATCTTTTTATTCGTTTTGTTCATCTGCGTTCATTTTACTTATTTTATTCATTTCATTCTTTGGATTCACTCTGATCAGTTTAGTTTTTGTGCATTTTGCTCATATCATTCATTGTTTTCATTGTATGTATTTTATTAATTTTTTCCAGTTTATTCATTTTGTTCAGTTTCTTCATTTTAATAATCTGACTACTTTTTCAGTTTTAATCATTTCATCCAAATAATTTATTTGATTCAATTTATTTCTTTATATTAATTTATAACCTTTCACTGTTGTTCAATTTTTCATTTTAATCAATGCATTTAATTATGCTCATTTTCTTCTTTTTATTCATTTTATCACTCCAGCTCATTTTATTTATTTGATTCGTTTGTTTTATTTATGCATTTCATTTATTTTTTACTTTATTCATTTTGTTCATCCATTCTTTTTATTCATTTGATCCATTTCATTAATTTGATTCATTGTATTCACTGAATGAATTAAATCAATTTGATTCATTTAATTCATTTGATTCATGTGATTCATGTGATTCATGTGATTCATTTGATTCAAATGATTTATTTGATTTATTTTATTCATTTGATTCATTTGATTCATTTGATTCATTTGATTCATTTGATTCATTTGATTCATTTGATTCATTTGATTCATTTGATTCATTTGATTCATTTGATTCATTTGATTCATTTAATTCATTTGATTCATTTGATTCATTTGATTCATTTGATTCATTTGATTCATTTGATTCATTTGATTCATTTGATTCATTTGATTCATTTGATTCATTTGATTCATTTGATTCATTTGATTCATTTGATTCATTTGATTCATTTGATTCATTTGATTCATTTGATTCATTTGATTCATTTGATTCATTTGATTCATTTGGTTTATTTGATTCATTTGGTTTATTTAATTCATTTGATTCATTTGATTTATTTGATTCATTTGATTCATTTGATTCATTTGATTCATTTGATTCATTTGATTCATTTGATTCATTTGATTCATTTGATTCATTTGATTCATTTGATTCATTTGATTCATTTGATTCATTTGATTCATTTGATTCATTTGATTCATTTGATTCATTTGATTCATTTGAATCATTTGATTCATTTGATTTATTTGATTTATTTGATTGATTTAATTCATTTGATTCTTTTGATTCATTTGATTCATTTGATTCTTTTGATTCTTTTGATTCATTTGATTCATTTGATTCATTTGATTCATTTGATTCATTTGATCCAAAATACTGGACCAGTAAATTCTGTTCTGCACATAAATCTTTTTTCGGGAATATGTGACCAAAAAGTAAACTTTGAATTCGTCAAGTAAAGAAGCATGAAAACAAAAAGAATAAAACCAAAAAAAGATGGAAGCCCTAGAAAGTCCATTGCATATTTATTAGCCTTTTCTCAGAAGATGGGATTTTCAAAAACATTTCAAAACTTTCTGATGCAATGGTTTTCAAATTCGTACAATCCGGTTTATTCATTATTTATTATTAATTCAAAAATGTGTTTGGCTTCAAATATATGACGATTTCATTTTAATTAATAATTTCATTCCGCATCTTTTTATTCGTTTTGTTCATCTGCGTTCATTTTACTTATTTTATTCGTTTCATTCTTTGGATTCACTCTGATCAGTTTAGTTTTTGTGCATTTTACTCATATCATTCATTGTTTTCATTGTATGTATTTTATAAATTTTTTCCAGTTTATTCATTTTGTTCAGTTTCTTCATTTTAATAATCTGACTACTTTTTCAGTTTTAATCATTTCATCCAAATAATTTATTTGATTCAATTTATTTCTTTATATTAATTTATAACCTTTCACTGTTGTTCAATTTTTCATTTTAATCAATGCATTTAATTCTGCTCATTTTCTTCTTTTTATTCATTTTATCACTCCAGCTCATTTTATTTATTTGATTCGTTTGTTTTATTTATGCATTTCATTTATTTTTTACTTTATTCATTTTGTTCATCCATTCTTTTTATTCATTTGATCCATTTCATTAATTTGATTCATTGTATTCACTGGATGAATTAAATCAATTTGATTCATTTAATTCATTTGATTCATGTGATTCGTGTGATTCATGTGATTCATGTGATTCATTTGATTCAAATGATTTATTTGATTTATTTGATTCATTTGATTCATTTGATTCATTTGATTCATTTGATTCATTTGATTCATTTGAATCATTTGATTCATTTGATTCATTTGATACATTTGATTCATTTGAATCATTTGAATCATTTGATTCATTTAATTCATTTGATTCATTTGATTCATTTGATTCATTTGATTCATTTGATTCATTTGATTCATTTGATTCATTTGATTCATTTGATTCATTTGATTCATTTGATTCATTTGATTCATTTGATTCATTTGATTCATTTGATTCATTTGATTCATTTGATTCATTTGGTTTATTTGATTCATTTGATTGATTTAATTCATTTGATTTATTTGATTCATTTGATTCATTTGATTCATTTCATTCATTTGATTCATTTGATTCATTTGATTCATTTGAATCATTTGATTCATTTGATTTATTTGATTTATTTGATTTATTTGATTGATTTAATTCATTTGATTCATTTGATTCTTTTGATTCATTTGATTCATTTGATTCTTTTGATTCTTTTGATTCTTTTGATTCATTTGATTCATTTGATTCATTTGATTCATTTGATTCATTTGATTCATTTGATTCATTTGATTCATTTGATTCATTTGATTCATTTGATTCATTTGATCCAAAATACTGGACCAGTAAATTCTGTTCTGCACATAAATCTTTTTTGGGAATATGTGACCAAAAAGTAAACTTTGAATTCGTCAAGTAAAGAAGCATGAAAACAAAAAGAATAAAACCAAAAAAAGATGGAAGCCCTAGAAAGTCCATTGCATATTTATTAGCCTTTTCTCAGAAGATGGGATTTTCAAAAACATTTCAAAACTTTCTGATGCAATGGTTTTTAAATTCGTACAATCCGGTTTATTCATTATTTATTATTAATTCAAAAATGTGTTTGGCTTCAAATATATGACGATTTCATTTTAATTAATAATTTCATTCCGCATCTTTTTATTCGTTTTGTTCATCTGCGTTCATTTTACTTATTTTATTCGTTTCATTCTTTGGATTCACTCTGATCAGTTTAGTTTTTGTGCATTTTACTCATATCATTCATTGTTTTCATTGTATGTATTTTATTAATTTTTTCCAGTTTATTCATTTTGTTCAGTTTCTTCATTTTAATAAGCTGACTACTTTTTCAGTTTTAATCTTTTAACCAAATAATTTATTTGATTCAATTTATTTCTTTATATTAATTTATAACCTTTCACTGTTGTTCAATTTTTCATTTTAATCAATGCATTTAATTCTGCTCATTTTCTTCTTTTTATTCATTTTATCGCTCCAGCTCATTTTATTTATTTGATTCGTTTGTTTTATTTATGCATTTCATTTATTTTTTACTTTATTCATTTTGTTCATCCATTCTTTTTATTCATTTGATCCATTTCATTAATTTGATTCATTGTATTCACAGGATGAATTAAATCAATTTGATTCATTTAATTCATTTGATTCATGTGATTCGTGTGATTCATGTGATTCATTTGATTCAAATGATTTATTTGATTTATTTGATTCATTTGTTTCATTTGATTCATTTGATTCATTTGATTCATTTGATTCATTTGATTCATTTGATTCATTTGATTCATTTGATTCATTTGATTCATTTGATTCATTTGATTCATTTGATTCATTTGATTCATTTGATCCATTTGATTCATTTGATTAATTTGATTCATTTGATTCATTTGATTCATTTGATTCATTTGATTCATTTGATTCATTTGATTCATTTGATTCATTTGATTCATTTGATTCATTTGATTCATTTGATTCATTTGATTCATTTGAATCATTTGAATCATTTGATTCATTTAATTCATTTGATTCATTTGATTCATTTGATTCATTTGATTCATTTGATTCATTTGATTCATTTGATTCATTTGATTCATTTGATTCATTTGATTCATTTGATTCATTTGATTCATTTGATTCATTTGATTCATTTGATTCATTTGATTCATTTGATTCATTTGGTTTATTTGATTCATTTGATTGATTTAATTCATTTGATTTATTTGATTCATTTGATTCATTTGATTCATTTGATTCATTTGATTCATTTGATTCATTTGATTCATTTGATTCATTTGATTCATTTGAATCATTTGAATCATTTGATTCATTTGATTCATTTGATTCATTTGATTTATTTGATTTATTTGATTGATTTAATTCAGTTGATTCTTTTGATTCATTTGATTCATTTGATTCTTTTGATTCTTTTGATTCTTTTGATTCTTTTGATTCATTTGATTCATTTGATTCATTTGATTCATTTGATTCATTTGATTCATTTGATTCATTTGATTCATTTGATTCATTTGATTCATTTGATTCATTTGATTCATTTGATCCAAAATACTGGACCAGTAAATTCTGTTCTGCACATAAATCTTTTTTCGGGAATATGTGACCAAAAAGTAAACTTTGAATTCGTCAAGTAAAGAAGCATGAAAACAAAAAGAATAAAACCAAAAAAAGATGGAAGCCCTAGAAAGTCCATTGCATATTTATTAGCCTTTTCTCAGAAGATGGGATTTTCAAAAACATTTCAAAACTTTCTGATGCAATGGTTTTCAAATTCGTACAATCCGGTTTATTCATTATTTATTATTAATTCAAAAATGTGTTTGGCTTCAAATATATGACGATTTCATTTTAATTAATAATTTCATTCCGCATCTTTTTATTCGTTTTGTTCATCTGCGTTCATTTTACTTATTTTATTCGTTTCATTCTTTGGATTCACTCTGATCAGTTTAGTTTTTGTGCATTTTACTCATATCATTCATTGTTTTCATTGTATGTATTTTATTAATTTTTTCCAGTTTATTCATTTTGTTCAGTTTCTTCATTTTAATAATCTGACTACTTTTTCAGTTTTAATCATTTCATCCAAATAATTTATTTGATTCAATTTATTTCTTTATATTAATTTATAACCTTTCACTGTTGTTCAATTTTTCATTTTAATCAATGCATTTAATTCTGCTCATTTTCTTCTTTTTATTCATTTTATCACTCCAGCTCATTTTATTTATTTGATTCGTTTGTTTTATTTATGTATTTCATTTATTTTTTACTTTATTCATTTTGTTCATCCATTCTTTTTATTCATTTGATCCATTTCATTAATTTGATTCATTGTATTCACTGGATGAATTAAATCAATTTGATTCATTTAATTCATTTGATTCATGTGATTCGTGTGATTCATGTGATTCATTTGATTCAAATGATTTATTTGATTTATTTGATTTATTTGATTTATTTGATTCATTTGATTCATTTGATTCATTTGATTCATTTGATTCATTTGATTCATTTGATTCATTTGATTCATTTGATTCATTTGATTCATATGATTCATTTGATTCATTTGATTCATTTGAATCATTTGATTCATTTGATTTATTTGATTCATTTGATTCATTTGATTCATTTGATTGATTTAATTCATTTGATTCATTTGATTTATTTGATTCATTTGATTCATTTGATTCATTTGATTCATTTGATTCATTTGATTCATTTGATTTATTTGATTCATTTGAATCATTTGAATCATTTGATTCATTTGATTCATTTGATTTATTTGATTTATTTGATTGATTTAATTCATTTGATTCTTTTGATTCATTGGATTCTTTTGATTCTTTTGATTCTTTTGATTCATTTGATTCATTTGATTCATTTGATTCATTTGATTCATTTGATTCATTTGATTCATTTGATTCATTTGATTCATTTGATTCATTTGATTCATTTGATTCATTTGATTCATTTGATTCATTTGATTCATTTGATCCATTTGATTCATTTGATTCATTTGATTCATATGATTCATTTGATTCATTTGATTCATTTGATTCATTTGATTCATTTGATTCATTTGATTCATTTGATTTTTCTGATTCATTTTATTCGTATCTTTAATTTTATGCATTTCCTGTTCAGTCATTCGTTTTATTTCATTCAATTTGTTAGTATGAGTCAATTTATTCTATTAATCTTATAACTATTTCTAAATATAATCTTAATTTTTATGTAATAACCTAATCTAATTTGATTCGTGTATTTGGATGAAAATTATAATGATTTTCATTAATTTTTCTACTCATTTTATGAATTTAGAAACCTGTTGTTTCATTTTTTGCTTTACTTTTTTATTTCGGTCGTTTTGTTGATTTCTATAATTTATTCAGTTTATTCGAGATTTTATTCGTGCAAGACTAGAAACTGTTTTCATCCCACCTCTAATTGGGTGCCTACTTCTCGTGAGTTCTGCAAACTAATCCAATAGTGAAATGTGTAAGAAATGTCGCATCTCACTGCTAGGTGGATTAAATCGGTTTTTGACAATTGACATTTGTTTAGGTGGTTGATTTTGTTGTTTTTAGCTTTTCACATTTCTTACAAAAGAAATGTATAGGATTCGCTCAAATTTTGAAAACTTTTTCCGAGGCCCGGAGGGCTGAGTCTCATATACCAATCGACTCAGCTCGACAAATTGAGACAATGTCTGTATGTGTGTGTATGTGTGTATGTATGTATGTATGTACAAAATGTCATGTAATTATCTCAGTAAAGGTTGAACCGATCTTAATGAAATTAGTTTCAAATGAAAGGCCTAACGTTGCCATTTGACACTATTATTTTTGATTTTCGATATGTTGTTTACTTTCTGAGATATGGGCGATTTTGTCAAAACACAGCAGGTTTTTTGCAAATAACTTTCGAAGAATACGATATTGTCCCACAAACTGCACATAAATAGAAAGCTTGTAAAAATGCCTTTCTAACAAGCTACAGATTGTCTAAATCCGTGCACGAGCGGCGAAGATATTAGACATTTTGTATTTTTAGTCCTCGCTTACCAATTTCCACTAATTAAAAATGAGATTGTGTCATACAGAATATTGCTTTACTGGTGTTTTAGGGGCAAAACTAAACCGATTTTGAATATCGGGGTATGGGTTAGGTGTATGGCTTTGCAGTCTAATTTTTAAGCAAAAACAAACTATTTTGTCTTCATCCGACGTTTCGGTCCGTTTGGGACCTTTTTCAAGGATTCTAAAAGTTTATTGATGTGAAAATTACTGCATAACATTGTCTTATAAATTTTACCGATAATTGTTGTTTTGTTGTCAGATCTGTTGTTGTACAACAATGGATTGTCATATGGTTTTTCAGCTGTTCAAATAAAAGATAATCACCATATAATTCTTATTTTCGCCAGAACGAATTCTCTCCGTGTACTTACGATCATCTGTTCCGATCGTGTAAAGTTTTATCGGGATCGAAATGCTCGTCTTTTCCTCTGAATTCGGTTCAGTTAATATCTTTCAGCTAACTGCTAACTTTTGTAAATGTCAATTCTTTTTGAGTGTGTTGTGTTTTGCTACATGATGGTGTGTGTGTGTGATGATACCCTGTGCGTGATTACCTTAGGTTACTTCTCTCAATCCCTCGCTCTCTCTCTCTCGGCAGCAAGACTAGTGTTTGTGTGTCTGGTTTGTTTTGGTTCTCTCTTCGTCTTTCTCGTGTGTATCATGTGTAGTATACCACCATATGCTGTATGTAAATTGTCCGTGTCTGTCCTCTTGTTGACTGCATGATGGGTGTTTTTTATATGGCAACTTTCAATTACAGGCAAATTTGCTGTTTTGAATGTGCGATCAATTATTACTGGACTATCTAGCCTGAAGGTATGTCCCGTGGCAGCTGCGTGGTCAACCAATGCTGTCTTCTCTCTAATACAAGCTATTGCTGTGTCGTTGTTAGTATACCCGGCATCTCGCAGAGTGTTTAGTTTTTTTATGTTTGAACGGTGTCCGCTGAGTCGGTTTTTTAGTTTTGTACTCGTCATACCAACATATGAGCCGGGGCATTCCTCACAGGCTATTTTATATATTATGTTGCTCAGTTCCTCTTTTGGTGTTATGTCTTTAACCGGTGGTAGAAGTGCACCAACGGTTTTAGTGTTTTTGTTGGCTATTTTTGTTCGAGGGAATTCTTTTCGCAATGTTTTAGTTAATCTATGTGTGAGTCCATCGACGTTGGTGAGTGAGCAGTAAAAGTCCGTTTCGACAGTTTTTCTGTTCACTTCCATAGCTGTATCGGCTGCTGGTTTGCTGCATACGTGATTGATGATTCGATTTATTAGAGTTTTTGGATAGTCGTTTAGTCTGAGGTGCCGAAAGATGACATTGTTGATTTTCGCCGAGTTCCAATTCGTGGAAAGACGATACACTCTTTGGGCAAAGTTTATGGCTACATTCATCTTCTGGTGCATTGGATGACATGAATAGTAGTTCAAAAATCTACCCGATGCTATTGGTTTTGTGTACCATTCAGTTTTAATTGTTTGATCGTCTTTCCTTACTAGTACCATATCCAAGAAAGGAAGGCGCTTGTTTTCTTCCACTTCTGTGGTAAACTGGATATGGTGATTTAAACTGTTGAATGTTGTTTTTATTGCTTCAATTTTATCGCGTGGCAAGGATAGGAACAAATCATCCACGTACTTTTTAAGATAGGGGATGGGTATGTTCACGACAGTTAATGCTTCGTTGAGGAGGTCTTCGAGTACCATATCGGCAATGATGGGTGATAGTGGGTTGCCTATAGCTGTACCAAACTTTTGTTTGTAGTAGCCTCCTTGGAAAGCGAAATAACTACAATCAATGCAAAACTCCGTTATTTCCCAGAACAAATCCAAACATATGGAGGTATTTGTTTCAATCTTGGCCCAATGCGTGAAGATGCTCTTTCTCACCAGTTCCTTTGGAATGGACGTGAAAAGTGAAACAACATCAAATGAAACGAGAACATGATCGTTAGGGAGATTGATGTTGTTGATGTATTGGCAGAACTCGTAAGAGTTCCGTATGTTGTATTTGCTATGAACAGACTTTTGGAGAATGTTTGCCACATATTTCGACAGGTCATAAGTTGGTGATGTCATGCATGGTACAACCGGCCGTAAGGGTAGTTCTGGTTTGTGTGCCTTGGGTTGGCCATATATCTTCGGACATACAGCTTTGTATGTTCGCATTTTTGTTGCTGTCGCTCGATCAACGAGGCCTAGGCTTTCGAGTCTTCGAACTATGTTGTTGTTTTTTGTCTGAAAACCTGAGGTTGGGTCTCTACCGACTTTTTCGTAAGTTTGTTCGTCTCCAATTAGGATCTTCATCTTCATAGTGTAATCTTCTTTGTCCATTATGACGGTCTTGTTTCCCTTGTCGGACTGTAGCACTAGTACTTCAGGGTGTTGTTTGAAAAAGATCCTGGTTTGTTTTTCAGCTTGGTTATATAGTTTGACTTGTGGGTTGGTTGGTGCGCACGATTGATGTATGAAGTTTTGTATGTTGTTTGCAATTGCGCAACGAGTCCTTTCTTGTACATCCGTGTCTGTGTGTGATTTTATTATACCTTCGACATCTGCGATAATATGGTAGAACGGGATCTCAGAAGGGCTTGTATACGGGAGAGCAAATTTTGCTCCTAAACTGAGTAGCATTTCCACTTTGCTGGGAATTGCAACTGTTGTAGCATTATACAACGCTTTGTTGTTTATCGTTGGTAAAGAACTTTTTATACCTTCTGTGAATTTTGTTAAAAGTCTCTGATATTTTTTGGTAATCGATTTTCTGTTTTTATCTGTCTGCTGTTGGTGAAAACTATGTTGAATATCGAGGAAAGATTTCGAGACAGGTTCTGGTACCACGGCTTTGATGGTTTTCCGCAAGTGCTCGCAATTTGACTGGTATACTTTTATTTTGTAGAAAGTTTGCTTTATCTCGAGATTTAATATAGTCTTTTTGAATTTTGCGACACAATTTTCCATTTTTCGCAGATATGGACTGCGATCTTCCATTAGTTCGAACAAACATTTAAAAGAATTTTGAATATGGTCCGGAAACACTCCGTTTCGACGACACCGTAGAAGAAATTCTTTCCGGACTTCCATGCAGCTTAATTTTCTGTTGTTATCAGCGTATTGTTTAAATTGAATCTTAACTGTACTTCCGAATTCGTTGTCTATAGTTTCGTAGAAACCGGCCATGGTTTTAATCTTTGAACTGGAGTCGACTGTTTCCAATTTTTAGGTTAGGTGTATGGCTTTGCAGTCTAATTTTTAAGCAAAAACAAACTATTTTGTCTTCATCCGACGTTTCGGTCCGTTTGGGACCTTTTTCAAGGATTCTAAAAGTTTATTGATGTGAAAATTACTGTATAACATTGTCTTATAAATTTTACCGATAATTGTTGTTTTGTTGTCAGATCTGTTGTTGTACAACAATGGATTGTCATATGGTTTTTCAGCTGTTCAAATAAAAGATAATCACCATATAATTCTTATTTTCGCCAGAACGAATTCTCTCCGTGTACTTACGATCATCTGTTCCGATCGTGTAAAGTTTTATCGGGATCGAAATGCTCGTCTTTTCCTCTGAATTCGGTTCAGTTAATATCTTTCAGCTAACTGCTAACTTTTGTAAATGTCAATTCTTTTTGAGTGTGTTGTGTTTTGCTACATGATGGTGTGTGTGTGATGATACCCTGTGCGTGATTACCTTAGGTTACTTCTCTCAATCCCTCGCTCTCTCTCTCTCGGCAGCAAGACTAGTGTTTGTGTGTCTGGTTTGTTTTGGTTCTCTCTTCGTCTTTCTCGTGTGTATCATGTGTAGTATACCACCATATGCTGTATGTAAATTGTCCGTGTCTGTCCTCTTGTTGACTGCATGATGGGTGTTTTTTATATGGCAACTTTCAATTACAGGCAAATTTGCTGTTTTGAATGTGCGATCAATTATTACTGGACTATCTAGCCTGAAGGTATGTCCCGTGGCAGCTGCGTGGTCAACCAATGCTGTCTTCTCTCTAATACAAGCTATTGCTGTGTCGTTGTTAGTATACCCGGCATCTCGCAGAGTGTTTAGTTTTTTTATGTTTGAACGGTGTCCGCTGAGTCGGTTTTTTAGTTTTGTACTCGTCATACCAACATATGAGCCGGGGCATTCCTCACAGGCTATTTTATATATTATGTTGCTCAGTTCCTCTTTTGGTGTTATGTCTTTAACCGGTGGTAGAAGTGCACCAACGGTTTTAGTGTTTTTGTTGGCTATTTTTGTTCGAGGGAATTCTTTTCGCAATGTTTTAGTTAATCTATGTGTGAGTCCATCGACGTTGGTGAGTGAGCAGTAAAAGTCCGTTTCGACAGTTTTTCTGTTCACTTCCATAGCTGTATCGGCTGCTGGTTTGCTGCATACGTGATTGATGATTCGATTTATTAGAGTTTTTGGATAGTCGTTTAGTCTGAGGTGCCGAAAGATGACATTGTTGATTTTCGCCGAGTTCCAATTCGTGGAAAGACGATACACTCTTTGGGCAAAGTTTATGGCTACATTCATCTTCTGGTGCATTGGATGACATGAATAGTAGTTCAAAAATCTACCCGATGCTATTGGTTTTGTGTACCATTCAGTTTTAATTGTTTGATCGTCTTTCCTTACTAGTACCATATCCAAGAAAGGAAGGCGCTTGTTTTCTTCCACTTCTGTGGTAAACTGGATATGGTGATTTAAACTGTTGAATGTTGTTTTTATTGCTTCAATTTTATCGCGTGGCAAGGATAGGAACAAATCATCCACGTACTTTTTAAGATAGGGGATGGGTATGTTCACGACAGTTAATGCTTCGTTGAGGAGGTCTTCGAGTACCATATCGGCAATGATGGGTGATAGTGGGTTGCCCATAGCTGTACCAAACTTTTGTTTGTAGTAGCCTCCTTGGAAAGCGAAATAACTACAATCAATGCAAAACTCCGTTATTTCCCAGAACAAATCCAAACATATGGAGGTATTTGTTTCAATCTTGGCCCAATGCGTGAAGATGCTCTTTCTCACCAGTTCCTTTGGAATGGACGTGAAAAGTGAAACAACATCAAATGAAACGAGAACATGATCGTTAGGGAGATTGATGTTGTTGATGTATTGGCAGAACTCGTAAGAGTTCCGTATGTTGTATTTGCTATGAACAGACTTTTGGAGAATGTTTGCCACATATTTCGACAGGTCATAAGTTGGTGATGTCATGCATGGTACAACCGGCCGTAAGGGTAGTTCTGGTTTGTGTGCCTTGGGTTGGCCATATATCTTCGGACATACAGCTTTGTATGTTCGCATTTTTGTTGCTGTCGCTCGATCAACGAGGCCTAGGCTTTCGAGTCTTCGAACTATGTTGTTGTTTTTTGTCTGAAAACCTGAGGTTGGGTCTCTACCGACTTTTTCGTAAGTTTGTTCGTCTCCAATTAGGATCTTCATCTTCATAGTGTAATCTTCTTTGTCCATTATGACGGTCTTGTTTCCCTTGTCGGACTGTAGCACTAGTACTTCAGGGTGTTGTTTGAAAAAGATCCTGGTTTGTTTTTCAGCTTGGTTATATAGTTTGACTTGTGGGTTGGTTGGTGCGCACGATTGATGTATGAAGTTTTGTATGTTGTTTGCAATTGCGCAACGAGTCCTTTCTTGTACATCCGTGTCTGTGTGTGATTTTATTATACCTTCGACATCTGCGATAATATGGTAGAACGGGATCTCAGAAGGGCTTGTATACGGGAGAGCAAATTTTGCTCCTAAACTGAGTAGCATTTCCACTTTGCTGGGAATTGCAACTGTTGTAGCATTATACAACGCTTTGTTGTTTATCGTTGGTAAAGAACTTTTTATACCTTCTGTGAATTTTGTTAAAAGTCTCTGATATTTTTTGGTAATCGATTTTCTGTTTTTATCTGTCTGCTGTTGGTGAAAACTATGTTGAATATCGAGGAAAGATTTCGAGACAGGTTCTGGTACCATGGCTTTGATGGTTTTCCGCAAGTGCTCGCAATTTGACTGGTATACTTTTATTTTGTAGAAAGTTTGCTTTATCTCGAGATTTAATATAGTCTTTTTGAATTTTGCGACACAATTTTCCATTTTTCGCAGATATGGACTGCGATCTTCCATTAGTTCGAACAAACATTTAAAAGAATTTTGAATATGGTCCGGAAACACTCCGTTTCGACGACACCGTAGAAGAAATTCTTTCCGGACTTCCATGCAGCTTAATTTTCTGTTGTTATCAGCGTATTGTTTAAATTGAATCTTAACTGTACTTCCGAATTCGTTGTCTATAGTTTCGTAGAAACCGGCCATGGTTTTAATCTTTGAACTGGAGTCGACTGTTTCCAATTTTTAGGTTAGGTGTATGGCTTTGCAGTCTAATTTTTAAGCAAAAACAAACTATTTTGTCTTCATCCGACGTTTCGGTCCGTTTGGGACCTTTTTCAAGGATTCTAAAAGTTTATTGATGTGAAAATTACTGTATAACATTGTCTTATAAATTTTACCGATAATTGTTGTTTTGTTGTCAGATCTGTTGTTGTACAACAATGGATTGTCATATGGTTTTTCAGCTGTTCAAATAAAAGATAATCACCATATAATTCTTATTTTCGCCAGAACGAATTCTCTCCGTGTACTTACGATCATCTGTTCCGATCGTGTAAAGTTTTATCGGGATCGAAATGCTCGTCTTTTCCTCTGAATTCGGTTCAGTTAATATCTTTCAGCTAACTGCTAACTTTTGTAAATGTCAATTCTTTTTGAGTGTGTTGTGTTTTGCTACATGATGGTGTGTGTGTGATGATACCCTGTGCGTGATTACCTTAGGTTACTTCTCTCAATCCCTCGCTCTCTCTCTCTCGGCAGCAAGACTAGTGTTTGTGTGTCTGGTTTGTTTTGGTTCTCTCTTCGTCTTTCTCGTGTGTATCATGTGTAGTATACCACCATATGCTGTATGTAAATTGTCCGTGTCTGTCCTCTTGTTGACTGCATGATGGGTGTTTTTTATATGGCAACTTTCAATTACAGGCAAATTTGCTGTTTTGAATGTGCGATCAATTATTACTGGACTATCTAGCCTGAAGGTATGTCCCGTGGCAGCTGCGTGGTCAACCAATGCTGTCTTCTCTCTAATACAAGCTATTGCTGTGTCGTTGTTAGTATACCCGGCATCTCGCAGAGTGTTTAGTTTTTTTATGTTTGAAAAACAAACCAGGATCTTTTTCAAACAACACCCTGAAGTACTAGTGCTACAGTCCGACAAGGGAAACAAGACCGTCATAATGGACAAAGAAGATTACACTATGAAGATGAAGATCCTAATTGGAGACGAACAAACTTACGAAAAAGTCGGTAGAGACCCAACCTCAGGTTTTCAGACAAAAAACAACAACATAGTTCGAAGACTCGAAAGCCTAGGCCTCGTTGATCGAGCGACAGCAACAAAAATGCGAACATACAAAGCTGTATGTCCGAAGATATATGGCCAACCCAAGGCACACAAACCAGAACTACCCTTACGGCCGGTTGTACCATGCATGACATCACCAACTTATGACCTGTCGAAATATGTGGCAAACATTCTCCAAAAGTCTGTTCATAGCAAATACAACATACGGAACTCTTACGAGTTCTGCCAATACATCAACAACATCAATCTCCCTAACGATCATGTTCTCGTTTCATTTGATGTTGTTTCACTTTTCACGTCCATTCCAAAGGAACTGGTGAGAAAGAGCATCTTCACGCATTGGGCCAAGATTGAAACAAATACCTCCATATGTTTGGATTTGTTCTGGGAAATAACGGAGTTTTGCATTGATTGTAGTTATTTCGCTTTCCAAGGAGGCTACTACAAACAAAAGTTTGGTACAGCTATGGGCAACCCACTATCACCCATCATTGCCGATATGGTACTCGAAGACCTCCTCAACGAAGCATTAACTGTCGTGAACATACCCATCCCCTATCTTAAAAAGTACGTGGATGATTTGTTCCTATCCTTGCCACGCGATAAAATTGAAGCAATAAAAACAACATTCAACAGTTTAAATCACCATATCCAGTTTACCACAGAAGTGGAAGAAAACAAGCGCCTTCCTTTCTTGGATATGGTACTAGTAAGGAAAGACGATCAAACAATTAAAACTGAATGGTACACAAAACCAATAGCATCGGGTAGATTTTTGAACTACTATTCATGTCATCCAATGCACCAGAAGATGAATGTAGCCATAAACTTTGCCCAAAGAGTGTATCGTCTTTCCACGAATTGGAACTCGGCGAAAATCAACAATGTCATCTTTCGGCACCTCAGACTAAACGACTATCCAAAAACTCTAATAAATCGAATCATCAATCACGTATGCAGCAAACCAGCAGCCGATACAGCTATGGAAGTGAACAGAAAAACTGTCGAAACGGACTTTTACTGCTCACTCACCAACGTCGATGGACTCACACATAGATTAACTAAAACATTGCGAAAAGAATTCCCTCGAACAAAAATAGCCAACAAAAACACTAAAACCGTTGGTGCACTTCTACCACCGGTTAAAGACATAACACCAAAAGAGGAACTGAGCAACATAATATATAAAATAGCCTGTGAGGAATGCCCCGGCTCATATGTTGGTATGACGAGTACAAAACTAAAAAACCGACTCAGCGGACACCGTTCAAACATAAAAAAACTAAACACTCTGCGAGATGCCGGGTATACTAACAACGACACAGCAATAGCTTGTATTAGAGAGAAGACAGCATTGGTTGACCACGCAGCTGCCACGGGACATACCTTCAGGCTAGATAGTCCAGTAATAATTGATCGCACATTCAAAACAGCAAATTTGCCTGTAATTGAAAGTTGCCATATAAAAAACACCCATCATGCAGTCAACAAGAGGACAGACACGGACAATTTACATACAGCATATGGTGGTATACTACACATGATACACACGAGAAAGACGAAGAGAGAACCAAAACAAACCAGACACACAAACACTAGTCTTGCTGCCGAGAGAGAGAGAGCGAGGGATTGAGAGAAGTAACCTAAGGTAATCACGCACAGGGTATCATCACACACACACCATCATGTAGCAAAACACAACACACTCAAAAAGAATTGACATTTACAAAAGTTAGCAGTTAGCTGAAAGATATTAACTGAACCGAATTCAGAGGAAAAGACGAGCATTTCGATCCCGATAAAACTTTACACGATCGGAACAGATGATCGTAAGTACACGGAGAGAATTCGTTCTGGCGAAAATAAGAATTATATGGTGATTATCTTTTATTTGAACAGCTGAAAAACCATATGACAATCCATTGTTGTACAACAACAGATCTGACAACAAAACAACAATTATCGGTAAAATTTATAAGACAATGTTATACAGTAATTTTCACATCAATAAACTTTTAGAATCCTTGAAAAAGGTCCCAAACGGACCGAAACGTCGGATGAAGACAAAATAGTTTGTTTTTGCTTAAAAATTAGACTGCAAAGCCATACACCTAACCTAAAAATTGGAAACAGTCGACTCCAGTTCAAAGATTAAAACCATGGCCGGTTTCTACGAAACTATAGACAACGAATTCGGAAGTACAGTTAAGATTCAATTTAAACAATACGCTGATAACAACAGAAAATTAAGCTGCATGGAAGTCCGGAAAGAATTTCTTCTACGGTGTCGTCGAAACGGAGTGTTTCCGGACCATATTCAAAATTCTTTTAAATGTTTGTTCGAACTAATGGAAGATCGCAGTCCATATCTGCGAAAAATGGAAAATTGTGTCGCAAAATTCAAAAAGACTATATTAAATCTCGAGATAAAGCAAACTTTCTACAAAATAAAAGTATACCAGTCAAATTGCGAGCACTTGCGGAAAACCATCAAAGCCGTGGTACCAGAACCTGTCTCGAAATCTTTCCTCGATATTCAACATAGTTTTCACCAACAGCAGACAGATAAAAACAGAAAATCGATTACCAAAAAATATCAGAGACTTTTAACAAAATTCACAGAAGGTATAAAAAGTTCTTTACCAACGATAAACAACAAAGCGTTGTATAATGCTACAACAGTTGCAATTCCCAGCAAAGTGGAAATGCTACTCAGTTTAGGAGCAAAATTTGCTCTCCCGTATACAAGCCCTTCTGAGATCCCGTTCTACCATATTATCGCAGATGTCGAAGGTATAATAAAATCACACACAGACACGGATGTACAAGAAAGGACTCGTTGCGCAATTGCAAACAACATACAAAACTTCATACATCAATCGTGCGCACCAACCAACCCACAAGTCAAACTATATAACCAAGCTGAAAAACAAACCAGGATCTTTTTCAAACAACACCCTGAAGTACTAGTGCTACAGTCCGACAAGGGAAACAAGACCGTCATAATGGACAAAGAAGATTACACTATGAAGATGAAGATCCTAATTGGAGACGAACAAACTTACGAAAAAGTCGGTAGAGACCCAACCTCAGGTTTTCAGACAAAAAACAACAACATAGTTCGAAGACTCGAAAGCCTAGGCCTCGTTGATCGAGCGACAGCAACAAAAATGCGAACATACAAAGCTGTATGTCCGAAGATATATGGCCAACCCAAGGCACACAAACCAGAACTACCCTTACGGCCGGTTGTACCATGCATGACATCACCAACTTATGACCTGTCGAAATATGTGGCAAACATTCTCCAAAAGTCTGTTCATAGCAAATACAACATACGGAACTCTTACGAGTTCTGCCAATACATCAACAACATCAATCTCCCTAACGATCATGTTCTCGTTTCATTTGATGTTGTTTCATTTTTCACGTCCATTCCAAAGGAACTGGTGAGAAAGAGCATCTTCACGCATTGGGCCAAGATTGAAACAAATACCTCCATATGTTTGGATTTGTTCTGGGAAATAACGGAGTTTTGCATTGATTGTAGTTATTTCGCTTTCCAAGGAGGCTACTACAAACAAAAGTTTGGTACAGCTATGGGCAACCCACTATCACCCATCATTGCCGATATGGTACTCGAAGACCTCCTCAACGAAGCATTAACTGTCGTGAACATACCCATCCCCTATCTTAAAAAGTACGTGGATGATTTGTTCCTATCCTTGCCACGCGATAAAATTGAAGCAATAAAAACAACATTCAACAGTTTAAATCACCATATCCAGTTTACCACAGAAGTGGAAGAAAACAAGCGCCTTCCTTTCTTGGATATGGTACTAGTAAGGAAAGACGATCAAACAATTAAAACTGAATGGTACACAAAACCAATAGCATCGGGTAGATTTTTGAACTACTATTCATGTCATCCAATGCACCAGAAGATGAATGTAGCCATAAACTTTGCCCAAAGAGTGTATCGTCTTTCCACGAATTGGAACTCGGCGAAAATCAACAATGTCATCTTTCGGCACCTCAGACTAAACGACTATCCAAAAACTCTAATAAATCGAATCATCAATCACGTATGCAGCAAACCAGCAGCCGATACAGCTATGGAAGTGAACAGAAAAACTGTCGAAACGGACTTTTACTGCTCACTCACCAACGTCGATGGACTCACACATAGATTAACTAAAACATTGCGAAAAGAATTCCCTCGAACAAAAATAGCCAACAAAAACACTAAAACCGTTGGTGCACTTCTACCACCGGTTAAAGACATAACACCAAAAGAGGAACTGAGCAACATAATATATAAAATAGCCTGTGAGGAATGCCCCGGCTCATATGTTGGTATGACGAGTACAAAACTAAAAAACCGACTCAGCGGACACCGTTCAAACATAAAAAAACTAAACACTCTGCGAGATGCCGGGTATACTAACAACGACACAGCAATAGCTTGTATTAGAGAGAAGACAGCATTGGTTGACCACGCAGCTGCCACGGGACATACCTTCAGGCTAGATAGTCCAGTAATAATTGATCGCACATTCAAAACAGCAAATTTGCCTGTAATTGAAAGTTGCCATATAAAAAACACCCATCATGCAGTCAACAAGAGGACAGACACGGACAATTTACATACAGCATATGGTGGTATACTACACATGATACACACGAGAAAGACGAAGAGAGAACCAAAACAAACCAGACACACAAACACTAGTCTTGCTGCCGAGAGAGAGAGAGCGAGGGATTGAGAGAAGTAACCTAAGGTAATCACGCACAGGGTATCATCACACACACACCATCATGTAGCAAAACACAACACACTCAAAAAGAATTGACATTTACAAAAGTTAGCAGTTAGCTGAAAGATATTAACTGAACCGAATTCAGAGGAAAAGACGAGCATTTCGATCCCGATAAAACTTTACACGATCGGAACAGATGATCGTAAGTACACGGAGAGAATTCGTTCTGGCGAAAATAAGAATTATATGGTGATTATCTTTTATTTGAACAGCTGAAAAACCATATGACAATCCATTGTTGTACAACAACAGATCTGACAACAAAACAACAATTATCGGTAAAATTTATAAGACAATGTTATACAGTAATTTTCACATCAATAAACTTTTAGAATCCTTGAAAAAGGTCCCAAACGGACCGAAACGTCGGATGAAGACAAAATAGTTTGTTTTTGCTTAAAAATTAGACTGCAAAGCCATACACCTAACCTAAAAATTGGAAACAGTCGACTCCAGTTCAAATATCGGGGTATGAAAACACATCTACGTGATTCAAGGAATTCGATGTTGAGAACATTTTGTGAATTATCTTTATAATAAATGAGCTATTTCTCAAAAATCAATATATGAGTTCACTTCAAAGACAAAATAATGTGTTGATAAAGAAACAGTGAGTTCTAGTATTTATTCCTTGGATTAGGCATTGCGTTCAATCATGAGGTAAATGTTGGATGGTATATCAATACAGAGATCAACAAGTAATTCACCTAGTAGTGAGTTAAAAGATTTCTAATATAATTATACTTGTGGCGTCACCGAAAGCAACTGTATGTTTGAAGCCCAAAAATCTAGCGAATTTTGCAAGATTTAGGTTATACTGGTTATGGCGCAAAAATCACTACTTACATTATTTATGATAAGAATGTAAGAATCAATATATCATAATAATATAACTATAAAAATACTGTCACTGCATTGTCCATCATTTGCCATTCCTCACACGCCCCCCATCTCTCTCTCTTTCTCTTTCTCTCTCTGCCTCTCTTCTATCGCATCTATCTAGCTATTTCTGTATGCAATCCTAAGTTGTGTGATAAGATCTTCTACCAATCTGAAATATTTATTAATTGTAATTGCGAAGGTTTGAAAAAAAACTATTTTTTGTCTGCTGCTGCATCAACTCAACTTTAATTCAATTGTATTCAAAGCCTGTATCTACACAATAATTAAGGAAATTCATGGCTATATCAGAAAAATATTTGGCTTAACTGGGTAATATGAAAGTTTGACGATGAAAATTTTCAAAAGAGGCATTCCACGTGCGATATTTAAACTATTCGTATCTCTATTGAATTTTGAATGAAATATATGCTCAAAGACTGAAAGCTGAAGCCAGCAGGATTGGAATTGCCACCAACGTTTCGAAGACAAAATACATGAGAGGAAGAGGCTCTAGAGACGACAATGTGAACCTCCCACCCGAGTTCGGATTGACGGTGACGAAATCGAGATGGTCGACGAATTCATGTATTTGGGCTCACTGGTAACCGACGACAATGATAACAGCAGAGAAATTCAGAGGGATCATAGCGGGAAATCGTGCCTACTTTGGACTCCAGAGGACGCACCGGTCGAACAAAACTCGCCGTCGCACGAAGTTGATTATCTTCAAGACGCTGATTAGTTCGGTGGTCCTCTACGGCCACGAGACCTGGACTATGCTCGTGGAGGACCAACGCGCCCTTGGAGTTTTCGAACGAAAGGTGTTGCGTACCACTTATGGTGGCGTGCAGATGGAAGACGGAACGTTGCGCAGGCGAATGAACCATGAGTTGTATCAGCTGCACATTCGTTGTATTGGTACGAACTTTCATGAAAAACAACGGATCAAAGACCAAAAATATCCACAAATTAGATCCAGGAAAAGAAGTCTCCCAAAGTACCCACTCTCGATGGGGATGCAACTACAATGTGTCTTCTAACTTATCGTCGTCCATACCATTGAACCATTTCTTTTTCACAATATTGGTCTATATAGGACTTATTTATTCATATTTCCTGCACGAGAATTCCGAACGAAACAAAACAAACACGGCTTTTATGCAATCGACATAGCCTAGACATTTCACACTATTTACTTCAATGCAAATAAAAACTTTGAAATATCTACCTGTCTCATTCACGAATCGCATTCTCCCTCTGTCGTTCTCTGTTCAAGGGGCTTGAAAGCACATGTGACTTTGTCTCACTTTACTATATTCAATTGCGCGTTAAAATACTGGACCAGTAAATTCTGTTCTGCACATAAATCTTTTTTCGGGAATATGTGACCAAAAAGTAAACTTTGAATTCGTCAAGTAAAGAAGCATGAAAACAAAAAGAATAAAACCAAAAAAAGATGGAAGCCCTAGAAAGTCCATTGCATATTTATTAGCCTTTTCTCAGAAGATGGGATTTTCAAAAACATTTCAAAACTTTCTGATGCAATGGTTTTCAAATTCTTACAATCCGGTTTATTCATTATTTATTATTAATTCAAAAATTCAAATATATGACGATTTCATTTTAATTAATAATTTCATTCCGCATCTTTTTATTCGTTTTGTTTATCTGCGTTCATTTTACTTATTTTATTCGTTTCACTCTGATCAGTTGATTCTTTTTGTGCATTTTACTCATATCCTTCATTGTTTTCATTATATGCATTTTATTATTTTTTTTCAGTTTATAAATTTTGTTCAGTTTCTTCATTTTAATAATCTGACTACTTTTTCAGTTTTAATCATTTGATTCATTTGATTCATTTGATTCATTTGATTCATTCGATTCATTTGATTCATTTGATCCATTTGATTCATTTGATTCATTTGATTCATTTGATTCATTTGATTCATTTGATTCATTTGATTCATTTGATTCATTTGATTCATTTGATTCATTTGATTCATTTGATTCATTTGATTCATTTGATTCATTTGATTCATTTGATTCATTTGATTCATTTGATTCATTTGATTCATTTGATTCATTTGATTCATTTGATTCATTTGATTCATTTGATTCATTTGATTCATTTGATTCATTTGATTCATTTGATTCATTTGATTCATTTGATTCATTTGATTCATTTGATTCATTTGATTCATTTGATTCATTTGATTCATTTGAATCATTTAATTCATTTGATTCATTTGATTCATTTAATTCATTTGATTTATTTGATTCATTTGATTCATTTGATTCATTTGATTTATTTGATTCATATGATTTATCTGATTCATTTTATTCATATCTTTAATTTTATGCATTTCATGTTCAGTCATTCATTTTATTTCATTCAATTTGTTAGTATGAGTCAATTTATTCTATTAATATTATAACTATTTCTAAATAGAATCTTAATTTTTATGTAATAACCTAATCTAATTTGATTCGTGTATATTATAATTTTGATTTCCATTAATTTTTCTACTCATTTTATGAATTTAAAAACCTATTGTTTCATTTTTTGCTTTACTTTTTTATTTCGGTCGTTTTGTTGATTTCTATAGTTTATTCAGCTTACTCGAGATTTTATTCGTGCAAGAATAGAGACTATTTTCATCCCACCTCTAGTTGGGTGCCTACTTCTCGTGAGTTCTGCAAACTAATCCAATAGTGAAATGTGTAAGAAATGTCTCATCTCACTGCTAGGTGGATTAAATCGGTTTTTGTACATTCTTTTAATATTTAGTTTTCCTATTGTTTTTTCATATATTTTTAATCTTGTCATTTCCCTACTTTTATAAATACTTTTACAAAAATGGCGCTTTTCAAAGTCACCAAAACTGCCGAAGAGGTAATAAAAACTCCCAAAGTATACAAAACTCTACGTTTTTACATTTCTTACAAAAAAAATGTATAGGATTCGCTCAAACTTTGACAACTTTTTCCGAGGTCCGGAGGGCCGAGTCTCATATACCAATCGACTCAGCTCGACAAATTGAGACAATGTCTGTATGTGTGTGTATGTGTGTATGTATGTATGTATGTACAAAATGTCATGTAATTATCTCAGTAAAGGTTGAACCGATCTTAATGAAATTAGTTTCAAATGAAAGGCCTAACGTTGCCATTTGACACTATTATCTTTGATTTTCGATATGTTGTTTACTTTCTGAGATATGGGCGATCTTGTCAAAACACAGCGGGTTTTTTGCAAATAACTTTCGAACAATACAATATTGTCCCACAAACTGCACATAAATAGAAAGCTTGTAAAAATACCTTTCTAACAAGCTATAGATTGTCTGAATCCGTGCACGAGCGGCGGAGATATTAGACATTTTGTATTTTTAGTCCTCGCTTACCAATTTCCACCAATTAAAAATGAGATTGTTTCATACAGAGTATTGCTTCACTGGTGTTTTAGCGGCAAAACTAAACCGATTTTGAATATCGTGGTATGAAAACACATCTACGTGATTCAAGGAATTCGATGATGAGAACATTTTGTGAATTACCTTTATAATAAATGAACTATTTCTCAAAAATCAATATATAAGTTCACTTCAAAGACAAAACAATGTGTTGATAAAGAAACAGTGAGTTCTAGTATTTATTCCTTGGATTAGGCATTGCGTTCAATCATGAGGTGAATGTTGGATGGTATATCAATACACAGATCAACAAGTAATTCACCTAGTAGTGAGATAAAAGATTTCTAATATAATTATACTTGTGGCGTCACCGAAAGCAACTGTATGTTTGAAGCCCAAAAATCTAGCGAAAATTTAGCTCTTTTGCAAGATTTAGGTTATACTGGTTATGGAGCAAAAATTACTACTTACATTATTTATAATAAGAATGTAAGAATCAATATATCATAATAATATACCTATAAAAATAATGTCACTGCATTAACCATCATTTGCCATTCCTCACACGCCCCCCCCCCATCTCTCTCTCACTCTCTCTCTCTCTCTCTCTCTCTCTCTCTCTCTCTCTATCTCTCTCTCTTTCTCTCTCTGTCTCTCTTCTATCGCATCTATCTAGCTATTTCTGTATGCATTTCTAAGTTGTGTGATAAGATCTTCTGCCAATCTGAAATATTTATTAATTGTAATTGCGAAGGTTTGAGAAAACAAAACTATTTTTTGTCTGCTGCTACATCAACTCAACTTTAATTCAATTGTATTCAAAGCCTGTATCTACTCTATAATTAAGGAAATTCATGGCTATATCAGAAAAATATTTGGCTTAACTGGGTAATATGAAAGTTTGACAATGGAAATTTTCAAAAGAGACATTCCACGTGCGATATTTAAACTATTCGTATCTCTATTGAATTTTGAATGAAATATATGCTCAAAGACTGAAAGCTGAAGCCAGGATTTCGAAGACAAAATACATGAGAGGAAGAGGTTCTAGAGACGACAATGTGAACCTCCCACCCGAGTTCGGATTGACGGTGACGAAATCGAGATGGTCGACGAATTCATGTATTTGGGCTCGACAATGATAACAGCAGAGAAATTCAGAGACGGATCATAGCGGGAAATCGTGCCTACTTTGGACTCCAGAGGACGAACCGGTCGAACAAAATTCGCCGCCGCACGAAGTTGATTATCTTCAAGACACTGATTAGATCGGTGATCCTCTACGGCCACGAGACCTGGACTATGCTCGTGGAGGACCAACGCGCCCTTGGAGTTTTCGAACGAAAAGTGTTGCGTACCATCTATGGTGGCGTGCAGATGGAAGACGGAACGTTGCGCAGGCGAATTAACCATGAGTTGTATCAGCTGCACATTCGTTGTATTGGTACGAACTTTCATGAAAAACAACGGATCAAAGACCAAAAATATCCACAAATTAGATCCAGGAAAAGAAGTCCCCAAAGTACCCACTCTCGATGGGGGATGCAACTACAATGTGTCTTCTAACTTATTGTCGTCCATATTTGGATATTCTGAGTAGTTTGAACCATTTCTTTTTCACAATATTGGTCTGTATAGGACTTATTTATCCATATTTCCTGCACGAGAATTCCGAACGAAACAATACAAACACGGCTTTTATACAATCGACATAGCCTAGACATTTCACACTATTTACTTCAATGCAAATAAAAACTTTGAAATATCTACCTGTCTCATTCACGAATCGCATTCTCCCTCTGTCGTTCTCTGTTCAAGGGGCTTGAAAGCACATGTGACTTTGTCTCACTTTACTATATTCAATTGCGCGTTAAAATACTGGACCAGTAAATTCTGTTCTGCACATAAATCTTTTTTCGGGAATATGTGACCAAAAAGTAAACTTTGAATTCGTCAAGTAAAGAAGTATGAAAACAAAAAGAATAAAACCAAAAAAAGATGGAAGCCCTAGAAAGTCCATTGCATATTTATTAGCCTTTTCTCAGAAGATGGGATTTTCAAAAACATTTCAAAACTTTCTGATGCAATGGTTTTCAAATTCGTACAATCCTGTTTATTCATTATTTATTATCAAATCAAAAATGTGTTTGGCTTCAAATATATGACGATTTCACTTTAATTAATAATTTCATTCCGCATCTTTTTATTCGTTTTGTTCATCTGCGTTCATTTTACTTATTTTATTCGTTTCATTCTTTGGATTCACTCTGATCAGTTTAGTTTTTTGTGCATTTTACTCATATCGTTCATTGTTTTCATTGTATGTATTTTATTAATTTTTTCCAGTTTATTCATTTTGTTCAGTTTCTTCATTTTAATAATCTGACTACTTTTTCAGTTTTAATCATTTCATCCAAATAATTTATTTGATTCAATTTATTTCTTTATATTAATTTATAACCTTTCACTGTTGTTCAATTTTTCATTTTAATCAATGTATTTAATTCTGCTCATTTTCTTCTTTTTATTCATTTTATCACTCCAGCTCATTTTATTAATTTGATTCGTTTGTTTTATTTATGTATTTCATTTATTTTTTACTTTATTCATTTTGTTCATCCATTCTTTTTATTCATTTGATCCATTTCATTAATTTGATTCATTGTATTCACTGGATGAATTAAATCAATTTGATTCATTTAATTCATTTGATTCATGTGATTCGTGTGATTCATGTGATTCATGTGATTCATGTGATTCATTTGATTCATATGATTTATTTGATTCATTTGATTCATTTGATTCATTTGATTCATTTGATTCATTTGATTCATTTGATTCATTTGATTCATTTGATTCATTTGATTCATTTGATTCATTTGAATCATTTGATTCATTTGATTCATTTGATTCATTTGATTCATTTGATTCATTTGATTCATTTGATTCATTTGATTCATTTGATTCATTTGAATCTTTTGATTCATTTGATTCATTTGATTCATTTGAATCATTTGAATCATTTGATTCATTTAATTCATTTGATTCATTTGATTCATTTGATTCATTTAATTCATTTGATTCATTTGATTCATTTGATTCATTTGATTCATTTGATTCATTTGATTCATTTGATTCATTTGATTCATTTGATTCATTTGATTCATTTGATTCATTTGATTCATTTGATTCATTTGATTCATTTGATTCATTTGATTCATTTGATTCATTTGATTCATTTGATTCATTTGATTCATTTGATTCATTTGATTCATTTGATTCATTTGATTCATTTGATTCATTTGATTCATTTGATTCATTTGATTCGTTTGATTCATTTGATTCATTTGATTCATTTGATTCATTTGATTCATTTGATTCATTTGATTCATTTGATTCATTTGATTCATTTGGTTTATTTGATTCATTTGATTGATTTAATTCGTTTGATTCATTTGATTTATTTGATTCATTTGATTCATTTGATTCATTTGATTCATTTGATTCATTTGATTCATTTGATTCATTTGATTCATTTGATTCATTTGATTCATTTGATTCATTTGATTCATTTGATTCATTTGATTCATTTGATTCATTTGATTCATTTGATTCATTTGATTCATTTGATTCATTTGATTCATTTGATTCATTTGATTCATTTGATTCATTTGATTCATTTGATTCATTTGAATCATTTGAATCATTTTATTCATTTGATTCATTTGATTTATTTGATTTATTTGATTAATTTAATTCATTTGATTCATTTGATTCTTTTGATTCATTTGATTCATTTGATTCTTTTGATTCATTTGATTCATTTAATTCATTTGATTCATTTGATTCATTTGATTCATTTGATTCATTTGATTCATTTGATTCATTTGATTCATTTGATTCATTTGATTCATTTGATTCATTTGATTCATTTGATTCATTTGATTCATTTGATTCATTTGATTCATTTGATTCATTTGATTCATTTGGTTTATTTGATTCATTTGATTGATTTAATTCGTTTGATTCATTTGATTCATTTGATTCATTTGATTCATTTGATTCATTTGATTCATTTGATTCATTTGATTCATTTGATTCATTTGGTTCATTTGATTCATTTGATTCATTTGATTCATCTGATTCATTTGATTCATTTGATTCATTTGATTCATTTGATTCATTTGATTCATTTGATTCATTTGAATCATTTGAATCATTTGAATCATTTTATTCATTTGATTCATTTGATTTATTTGATTAATTTAATTCATTTGATTCATTTGATTCTTTTGATTCATTTGATTCTTTTGATTCTTTTGATTCTTTTGATTCATTTGATTCATTTGATTCATTTGATTCGTTTGATTCATTTGATCCATTTGATTCATTTGATTCATATGATTCATTTGAATAATTTGATTCATTTGATTTATCTGATTCATTTTATTCGTATCTATAATTTTATGCATTTCATGTTCAGTCATTCGTTTTATTTCATTCAATTTGTTAGTATGAGTCAATTTATTCTATTAATCTTATAACTATTTCTAAATATAATCTTAATTTTTATGTAATAACCTAATCTAATTTGATTCGTGTATTTGGATCAAAATTATAATGATTTTCATTAATTTTTCTACTCATTTTATGAATTTAGAAACCTATTGTTTCATTTTTTGCTTTACTTTTTTATTTCGGTCGTTTTGTTGATTTCTATAATTTATTCAGTTTATTCGAGATTTTATTCGTGCAAGACTAGAAACTGTTTTCATCCCACCTCTAATTGGGTGCCTACTTCTCGTGAGTTCTGCAAACTAATCCAATAGTGAAATGTGTAAGAAATGTCGCATCTCACTGCTAGGTGGATTAAATCGGTTTTTCCTTCATTGGCACTACAAACAACTAGAGCAACAAAATAGTACATAAATATAAAATTTCAGTATACTATACATAATATCAGTGAACTCCAATGGATTTCAAACATTGACTTTTTTGCACTCAGGCAATACACAGTGGTGGGGGCCCGTACGTTGGACCCCCCGGGCCCGTATTTTCTCTATGCGGCCTTGCTGATAGGTTATATTAAAACCAGCCATTTCGTTATTTCTAATGGAAATACCGAAATATCGATACACGTACATCGAAACCTAAAATATTCCAACATATTTATCCTCATAGTGGAGTTTTCACAATAATGGAGTTTTTCATTTGTGTAGCCGCAATATTCGCAAACAAAATAAGTAAAAAGCACATTGTGTCATTTAGTCGCACACAATATAAGGCGGGCTTAATGTGGATACAATTTATCTGTTTTACGGACCGTTATTTAACTAAGTTTATAACATGATGATACGTAAAACTTTTTCTCAGTTTGCTCCGAGGACCGAGTATTTTAAATTTCCCCTGGTAGTGTAAAAATGCTCTATAAACTCGTAAATAAACTTTCCGAATCAACTCGTATCAAATCATCAACAGAAAATGATATTATCAGTATCCAATTGGCGATTCTACGTTGAAACCGCTCGCAGATAGCGCTGGGAGGAAAGTGTTGTTGATTTTATTCTGTTCTGTCATAGTGCATATATTTTCTGTAAACATTGGTAAAAAATGACTTTTAAACACCAAATTACCGATCAATTTGTTGATAATTGTTTATGAAAATGGAGGAAAATCATCATTTTATCAGATGATGAGTAAACATCTTGCGAAAAGAGTGTAAAACATAGTGGCTTCTAATATTATTCGCAGAGCTATATGCGCGCTGTTTCGAAATGTAATTTGTTGAGCACCGTAGCCGCCGCAACAGCATTTCCCGTTCGTCCTAAGTTAAGCTAAACCTTCATGAGATGGTGTAAATTCATGAAACTCTCCAGATCACGCGAGGAAAGAATATATCCGGCTAATAGGAAAGTGTCAGCTTTGTATCATGCACAGCCGATCCTTCTCTCCGATAGTCTTCACTGAATCTCCTACGTAGTTCAAAATATAAAGGAGTTTGACATTGGTGCTGATTGGGTCTCGGTTTCGAGTTGGAACTTTATTTATGGAACGATTTTTTATAACCACAATAATACCCCGATTACATTTCGAAGAAATGTATGAGTGAAATAGTTGCAAATTGCTGTAATTTCAGAATAATCGCAAATAAAACTAAATTTCTTACTCGTTTCATTCATGTTTTGGCAGTGGTAAGCTTTTTCCGAGAAGATAATGAAGATTTTGTTGTAAGCTACGACTCACTTACGGGTGAAAAAAAGCAAACTGTATCACTTTGCCAGTTCATGAGCTGAATCATAGGTGTCGCATGACTAATTTTGGCTTTGCCGCAAATCGCCAATAAGCCAACACCATCTCCTTTACACAACGAAACAACCAGTACGTACCGTGGTGAATTTATCTGTACAAGCACCTGACGTCACATATAATTTTTTTTCCTTGTATTCCCACCACACTCCCCCATACCAAAAAGCTCACAGTAGAAAGCCCCCTGGTCATGGACAAACCTTGGACAAAGCCATACAAATATTATTATCAAGATAAAAATAACAGCGCGATGCAATAACTTGGCTTTGTCTAATAAATAATTAACGAAATTACGAAATGTGTATAGAGAATACCAAATAAGACAATTACAAATAACAAAAAATGGGCGCCCAGTGGAAGCATGTTCCTTTGAAGGGGCCCACTACATAAAATTAAATGTTTTTTAAGTTAATTATTTAATTATTATACTAACAAAACGGTTAAAAGCTAATAATTATAGTAATATAGAACAGAATGTAAAGATTTGAATTTAGTCAATTATATACAAGGAGGAAAATCAAGTTGCTAGATTACAGTTGTTTGGTGATTGATCTTCTTTCTTCTTATATAAACTCAGCCATTTTTGATTTCATATAGCGCTTCAATCTGGTTTTAAGGTTGGACAGAGAATGCGCAAAATTCGTAAACGAAAAAAGCAGTTTTTTTCCACACCGTATGTCAGATCTTCATAAAAATCAATCAGCGTATGTAGAAAGTTGTTACAGTACTGGTGATTGATTTTTATGAGGATCTGACATACGGTGGGGAAAAAAACTGCTTTTTTCGTTTGCGAATTTCACCCTTTCTCTGTCCAACCTTAAATATGTTGTTGTTGTTGTTGTTGTTGTTGATTTCAGTTCGTTGGGTAGAAGATTGTACTTCATTGGGCCTGCGTATGAAATACGTTTTTGTCCGAGGCTCGTTAATGCTCTCGTTCTTAAGAGATTATGAGCTTGCCTAGCATTCTGACGATTATTAATGGTTATAGTAAGATTATAGTGCCTAGTTTTATCAAACATCAGATTATGAATGTAGTTTATCGTTTGCATTTCACACAACCCTCGAATAGGTATAATTCTATGAGTTTCTATGAGGTATAATTCTATATATATATATATATATATATATATATATATATATATATATATATATATATATATATATATATATATATATATATATATATATATATATATATATATATATATATATATATATATATATATATATATATATATATATATATATATATATATATATATATATATATATATATATATATATATATATATATATATATATATATATATATATATCAGAAAAAATAAAGGTCCTATGTTGCTACCTTGTGGCACTCCTGTAGTAAGGTGCCGCAATGAGCTGTATTCACTTTCGATAACGACGAATTGTTTTCTATTTCAAAGATAACTTCGCATGATTTCAAGTGCAATACTCGTAACACCATAGCATTCTAATTTATTGAGTAACACATCGTGATCAAGAGTATCGAATGCTTTTTTCAAATCTAGAAAGACTGCACCTACAACATTTTTAGATTCAATGTTATTGATAATATCTTCTACAAGTTCCGTAACAGCGGTAGTAGTACTACATCCATGTCTGAATCCGTATTGTAGATTGTATAGCACATTGTTCTTAATTAGAAAGTCCGTCAAACGGTTCACTAACATTTTTTCCAGGATTTCGTTTAAAACAGATCGCGTTGATATAGAACGATAATTTGAAGGTAACGATGGGTCTCCTGATTTGAATATTGGTGTGACTTTTGCCACTTTCAGGCATTCTGGGTATTTTCCTGTTTCTATTATCAAGTTGATAGCGGTAAGCTTGAATCTAGTTGGTACCGCCACACGGTACTATCTTTGATTTTAGGCTTGAGTTTAGTCCGGCCTAAGACGTTAGTACCTGTCATTGCAGAAATGGCTGCATCCCGAAGCCAAATGAAAACAGTGTAAAAGGCCGCCATGTTCCTCTTGCATGCATCTCAATAATTTGAATCAACTTTTCGAATTTTATGTGCAATATTATGGCCCATGTTGCACACAAACCATATGAGGGCAAGTAAGCAAGTTTTATCCCGTACGATAAACAGGTGTAATCGAATTTTAAATGCATTTTTTTTAAATATTCTTTATCGTCCTATATCTAGAAGGTGCTACACGCTCATTTCAAAACGCCACATCGGAGAGTTATATTGCAGGTTAGCAGAAGTCGAATCATATTGAAACAAACTGGCGAACGAAATTTTATAATTGGATTCAGAGATGAAAATTGTTTTCGTTCGTTAGTTTACCTATGGCTATCAAAATGAGTGAAGTGCTCACAATTTTTTAGTTATTTTTACATAAGGAAAAGAATATATAATCACAATTTGTTCCCTTTTCTAGTTGTATCTTCTCACAAAGAACACCATAAGCAAGTGGAAGTTTATTTATATTATTACTGCTTTTGAAAGAGTTCAAAACTAAGATTGAATAAAAAATTGTAAATGAAGCCATGCCATATAGCCTAAGCAACACTTTTAAATATGACGGAAAACAAACTGTTACAAATATTCTCATTTTGATCGTTATTTAAATGTTATCGGAACTTGCTTGTATTGTTTCGTAATTTATAATTTTCTAGCATATCTTGAACGATTTGCATTTCCGCGGTAGTACAAAATTTCGTTTAATTCTTTATGATAAAACAGATATGCACAGGTTATAAAAGAGCTGTGAAAGCTGAGACTAGACAGATGACTTGGCAAAATGATGCAAAAAGTTGAATACGGAAAAATCGCTTAAATCGTGTCGGAACTTAAGGGGGGTTGTGTAAGGTATTATCGGCAAAAAATTGGATACTATAATTTTTTTTCGATGCAAAGATTCTTTGTCTTTTCAGTCAGGCGCCACATCGAAATCTTGTTTTGCGGTATACACCATAACTCAAAATCTACTGGACAAACGTTGATACATTTGCACAGTTGTTTTTCACAGCATTTCACAAGTAATTAATGGAGCTTTTATTTTTTGGTCGATTTTCGATTTTTTCGTAGTACTTTAAAACCAAAGTCCGATTATTGCTAAAACAACGATTAACATGTTATTGTAAAATAATAATATTTAGCAGTTTGCAAGAAGCTCTTGTAGTTGCCTGGGCAATTATGTGAAGAAGAAGAATTGTGCAAAATTCAGAACGATTGGTCCAAGAAATTTAGTCTGCATCCAGTATCAGGTTCAATTTGTAAATTTATAATTGTCAATTCATTATCAGACAGATGGCAGACTATAGGAAGTAATTAATTTTAATTTTTATTAATTAAAATTACAGGACTTTTGGTATTTCAGGCATTATTGGATAATCGTGCTGATAATTTGAATTACTTCATTTTCAGCAAAGTAGGTCTGTCAAATTCGATATGCATGGTTAGTAGACTAGTTGTGTAGGATGGTATAATAAGTCCCACCAGGCTAAAATTTCAGATTTCCATTCCACGGACGACATAATTATCTGAAGCAAATAAATAATTTTTATAGCATTTTTAATCTGTTGCAGAACAGCAACTGATACAAACTTTTCAAAAGATGTAAGCTTCCACTCTTTTTCTATAAGCATTTGATTTCATTTGGAACAGTTAGATTTGACTGAACTGACAAACTACTAAGTGTAATGTTAGAGAAGCTATTCAAGCCCTTGGAGTGGCTAGCGCCTAACAATATAACTCTATAACGTTCTCGATAGTATGCACCATTATTAGCAAAATAACGTTTTAGTCAATTATGGATCTTAAATAATAAATTGTTTAAGCGGTTGCTCCACTGTAGAATTTTAAAACAATCGATTTTCTATTTATTAGTCTAAAATGTGCTTTAGGATGTAAAAAATTATATCCCAAAACATGGAGAACGAAAACAATTCAAAAATATAATTTTCAATTTTGCCGCAACGCTTCTTATGTATAATCAATGTGTACTGCAAACTTTAACCGCGTTTTTCTCGAAACCACTGGCCGGAAATGTAACTCGAGCAAATGATTTTTGGTCGCTTTAAAATTTTCACAGTTTATTCAAAATTGATTTTTCTAGTCACGTACGCAGGATTAAATTTTTTATTGCTTACCCTTTTATTGATTAACGATTTTGTGTAGATTTTTATGACATTCTCTACGTTTTTTCACTCAAAACTGCGCCATTTCGCTTAAAATCAAAATATCGAAAAAATCCTACGTACATCGCTATTGACATAATGAATCAGAAAAACTTTAGTTTTTGGCGCTAGATTTTTGACGGGAGATAGATTGTTCGAAAAAATTATTTTATTTGATACAATACTTATGTTATAAATCCCATTCAACAAGATGTCGATTCACCATTTTATTGAGCAATAAAAAAATTCTCGAAATAATCAGACTATTAAATGGCATAAACAGTGAATTTTAAATTAACTAATAAAGTACAGTTTTTTAACATAGCCGTGTATTGCTGATCAGAACGCAGCAATGCAAATGGCAGCATCATGTTACCGGAAAAAGACAAAAATATGCAAAAATTTGTCATGCTTCTCTTGCATACATTTCGTTATTTTCAATCCTCTCTTCGGCTTTCTTCTGGATAAATATGGCTCTCTTTGCTCGCAATAAAGATGGCAATAAATAAGCCAGTTTATCAGGTAGGAAAGACAAGCACTGTCGAACTACACTAATAAAATAAAATACCAATTAATGCGTAGAAAACTACGCATTTTCAATAAAAGTGGAATAACCCATTAAGGCTGTGAACCATTTGGTGAAATTCTCAACTTTTAGTTAAAATCTGACACTTCGAAAGTTATTTGCAAAATAACCCTACTCTAGAGCATGGTTAAAATTGACAGCTCGTTGGTTAAAATTTTGCACATGGTGCAGAATAAAAAGGTGACAACATTTTCTGTACCTAATTAAGGTTGTCAACATTTTTCAATACAAAATTAAGGGATAAAGATGGAAACGATAACGTGTTGTGTTAAGATTTGTTTGGGTTATTTCAGGATGTGGATGTTTACTTTTCGAGGGTATGACTGTCATACTTAATGTAATAAGAAAAAAAACTATTTTTAAATATCGACAAATGTTCACACCTCTACCAACTTGTGCTAATCGCAGCTGTCAATTCTAAATAACTATCCTTATGTCAACTTTTGAAATGGTTCGCTCTCTCGGTTAAATTTTTCCATTCAAGAGAAATGAACTTTCGAACCGTCAAATTTTAACTAAAGATTAAAAAAATCGCCAAATGGTTCAAAGCTTAAGTGGGTGAAGAGTTCGTATCCATAAATGAATACAGCTTTTGTACGTCAACCTGGATATGTTTCACCCTTTATTTTTCGCAAAACTGTTACAACAAAACTCGTGAAAAATATCCATTCATGAAAATCGCGCCAGAATGAAAAATACTGTCAATGATTTTTTTCTGAATTAAAAAAAACAAAATAATATTCATTTCACATTATTGTCTCCTTAACTACTTAACAAAATAAAACCGCCAACTGGGTATATTTTTAATGGCTGGATCTTTTAGCTGCTCTAAAAATGCCGCATATTTGCAACATCCTCAGTAGTTTAAACAGCCGTTTTTATGAGCATTGCCGAAATGTTCCGTTTCCGCCACGTACTCAGATGCAGGCCGGTAATTTGCAGCTTCCGCTACGAACCTTAGTTTGCAGGTTAACTCGCTTAAAATAATTCTTAATGACTTTTCCCTCATTATTAAGATCAGTATATCCATTGACATTATCTCATCGAGTAGTTGTGAAATGAATAAAAAGCACCAATTGTTAGAAGCAATAAAATACCCATTTTTTGACAGCTCGAATAACTTGCGAAAATGGGCAATTTGAATATATAAAATGGGTAAAGATTTTTTACCGTGTTTATCTACCCGCATTTTTTTTATTTCCTCGTTCTTTCCTTCTCTCTACACGCTTGATTCCAATTGCACATCAAAGGGTTACAGTAGCGCACGTTTGGATAAATTGAGATCAATTCAAATCAAAGTTGTTTTTGTGAATTAGAAACAGAACTACAATAAGAATTTTTCTGATTCTTTTCTTTTTGCTTATAGCTAGGAGAATAAGCGGGACCATTTAATTCGTTAATATAAATCGATAACATATTTTCACGAATTATTGCCTATATATCTATCGTATTCCACATCAAAGAAAGTAAATAACGGAAGAAAATTATTGTTTTTAGGGGATAGATCCAAACAAATGATAATTGAATATAGATCGTAAAATGCAATGTTTTATGAATTTTCTTACACTCGTGGTTAACAAACTGAATCAGAATGTTAACAGCTTAGAAATTAGCTCCACAAATACCCTAAGCTCAGATTAAATAATTGATTTTAAAAATGTGCAATGTACCAATAAGAATAAAATCACATAAAACATCTAAATACAAAATATTTTGAAATTTATTGCGAACACAACGGTGATCAATATATTTATTTCGATTTTTGGCATAAATCGTTCAAATTTGCATTGATGCATTATAGAAATATATCTATATTCTGTCTGCCACAGTGCAAAAAAAAATTAAATATAACGCTCGTGAATATAAATGATCATTCTGTCAAAGTTTAATTTTCTGTTTGATCTTTGTTTACTTTTTATTTAAACCTCGCTGAAAAACGTGTATAATTTTAATTCGCAGACCTTCATTGATAATTGATCTTTATTCCAAACTTGTGAAAATTCACTTGAAACGAAAATAAATGTTTTCCCCCACGTCGATAGGTATCATGTTCAATTAGAATGACACTCACAGTTCATTTTAAATTCAAATTGAAATATTTTAACCAATTTTTTAATCAAAGTATGAAATCTCGACAAACATATAATTCCGGCTTAAAAGCCAACTGTCAAAATTCTCTTTGAAAGAGAATTCCGGACAAACCGTTACTCGCCAATCACAGATGTTGGCAGTAAACAAAAGAGAAAAATTTTCTCTTACATTAACTGCTATGAACTGTGTTTATCCAGCGACGATTTGTCCGAAATTTCCTTTCAAAGAGAATTTTGACAGTTGGGTTTTAACCAGTAATCATATTTTTGTCGAGAAATAACAATCATGGCACCAATTACAACCGATGGTTCAGCCACCTCTAACTCGACGAACGCCTATTCAAACTGAATAAAAACATGCATTTGTCTATCATTTTATTTTCTTTTGTGCATATTATGTCACTACAAAGTACTGTACATCATCGGCCAACTTTCAACTATCCAACACGTTAAAGTTCTATGTTCAGAAACATATCGGCAACAAGTTGACAAAATTGTTCTCAAACCCTATGGAACGAGATATTTGGCGAAGAAAAGCTATTTTACTGCATGAAAATATCTGAATGAATTTACTCATTTTCTTTAACTTGAATTTGTTATTTTTTAACATTGACGTGTAACGCAGATCAGAACGCAGCCATATAAATGACAGCATCGTTTGATTAAAGCTTACCAAATATTTTAGGCCGGTTTAAAAGTTAGTCCGGTTTAAAAACAGTTAGTACGGATTTGTACTTACGGGTATGAATGCATTACATAAAATTTGTGAGAATGGAATCGGGTTATTTTTGAGGACAGCAACTGGAATATTATCAGGCCCTGGATTTTTCTTGATCCAGTTCCTTTATGAGCAACAAAACCTCATTCAACATTGCAGGATGCAGGAATATTGAATTCGCAACACGTTGAATATTTCTGCAGGGGCGACAGTTCTGTACCGGAGAAATATTGTCAGCTAGTTTTTGCCCAATCGTAGAAAAATACGTATTGAGAACGTCACTAGCCTCAGCGTTACTGGTTGTACTAATCCCGTCCACATTTAATGTTATTTGTTGATTCTTTTTTGATCGTCCGAATAGTGAGTTGATATTTTTCCAAACATTAGCATGACTGCTATTTTTCAATATGTTTTCATAGTACAATCTTTTACTAACTTTTTTAAGTCTTTCTACTTTTTTCGACACGTGGAGAAGCATTTCTTTGAGTCTAACATCATTAGGACTGTTTTTAACTTTCTTTAAGTAATTATATTTTATTTTCATTAAGGTCCACAAATCAAATGCATCCAGGGACAGTTATCTCCTTTGAGCGTTACTTTCTTAGTAAATGTTCTAGTGTGTTGATTCATTAATGAGTTATATTTAGAAATAATATTGGATAGACAAAGATTCACATCCGAAAAGTCTGCTGCTTATATAGTTACTGAATGAAATCTGCAATTTACGTTGATCGATCAGTTTTTTCGTTAGTGTGGATTTATTATATAAGTGGGTGAGCTGATAGGAGGAGATTACTTGAAGATGATCACTGACATCTGAAAAAATTGCATCATTTCGTGATCGAGCCGCATCATCTATTTTCGATACGAAATGGTCAAGAATATTATTGCTATTGGGCCTTGTTACAAAAGTATTGGCGCAAACAAAACCATAAGACTCCAAGAGATACTTGTACTTGACCACAACGTTGTTATTATGTAAGTTCATAGGACACGAGCGATTTGTCGATCCTGAAGCTAACCATTCTTCTAGTAACTCGAAAAAATTATGGATATCATATGAAGGTGGACGATATACTCTATGGATATCAATGAAGCTGCCATTAAGAGTTAACTCGGCATGGATGTGGTGGAGCCCGCCAGATGCTAAGTTCGTAATAATTCTGTGCTTTATTCTATGGTTAATAAAAACAGCTAAACCACCACTTGAGTTGTCTCTGCATGAAAAAGTTTTACTATATCCTGGAATATTATAAACTGCACTATTGCTTTGTTTGATCCACGTTTCTCCTATTACTAACACATCTATTTGCGCTTTACATTGGTCTAACGTTTCCAATATAATATCGAACTTTTCCAATTCGTTCATTCCCCTTCTGTTCCATTGTAGGATTCGAAGATTACCTGAGATATCATTGTATTGGGAGTTAAAATCATCGATCGTATGGTGATAAAAATTTTCGATTGTGAGGGCCATTTTTTTTAATTTTTCATGTAATATAAAAAGTTTACGAGAGTTTAGTTCTTGTAACTTTTCTTGCGTTTGGGCGAAGGAGATGGTTCACTTTGAGACGAAGAAGTGTGCGCTATAGCTGACGTATTCAAATACCGTGTGATGAGGCAGTTTAATTCTTCCCTGTTGCGAATTACTTCTGGTTTGGAATTTTCTTCTAGAACTGCCCCCCCCCCCCTCTACCAGGCCAAACATATTTGATCTTGAGCGATTCCTGAGCTTCACGCATTTCTTTCAGTAGCTCCAAAGATAGCGGGGTTTATTCATCCCGAATAACGATGTTCGATGGTCTTCCATTTACAATTAATTTTGGGTCAACAGATGTAGACATACATTTTTTAATCTCTCTCTTCCTTGTAATCACCATTTCTTTTAATTCAGCAGATTTGAAAATAACTCTGATTGGTATCGCGGTATTGGATGGATTATTTTTGTTGAAAGACATTCTAGATGCATTTACAATGGCATCTGGCTGCATTTAAACCCCCAATTTTTCGATAGTTTTAATGATAAGTTCTGATACATTCTCATTCGAGAGCATTGGTATCCCTAAAAAGACGGCATGGTTCAGGGTTGCATTTTTGTGAGTTTAATCTATATCGGATTCCAACTTGTGTACTGTTTTTGAGGTTTGAATGAGATTGTTTCAATTTGGTTAGTTCTTGCTTAAGAGATTCATTTTCAACTTTCAAATCGTTGAATTCAGATAAAATTGAATCGAATTTAGTTGATAAAAATTCCTGTGATGTTTCTATTGCAGTTGTTATTGATCTCACTTCTACTCTCACACTTTGCATTTCCGATGAAACAGTGGCTTTCAATTCAGAGCTAAGAGCAGTGATCATCATGGACTTGCTGTTTTGCATATCGATAATTCGATTGTAAATATCAGCGCAATTTGATGAACAGAAGTATGGGTTGTCTTTTATGCGGCGGATGTCATTGCCAATAATGTTTTTACATTTAAAGTGTGAACTTGAGTAGCAGTACAAGCATGTAAGCAATTTGTTCGCATCAAGTTCTTTTTTATTGCACACAACAGAAGATGTAAGCCGTCGATCGTACCTATCAAAGGGAGCCAGAACCGCAGCGATGTGCCAAGAAGTGTATTTAACTTCTCAGGCCAAATCTACTCTCTCGGTAAAGCTTCGCAGCACATATACGTACTATTGCAGATAGACGTACATGGTCGACTACACCTACCAGTGAGTGCCAGAGCCGCCACACCGTGCTGAAAAGCTTAGTATGAGTATCTGTTTCTCCAAACTAAGTCGACTCTCGTGGATGGGGAGCTTCTCGAACACAGTTGCGAATGTTAACAAGTAAGCATACGCAGCCCGCTCGGTCCTTCAGACCGATATTTTGAAACAGATCCCCCTGCAGAGTTAACATATTTGTCATAAAAAATTGTATAGTACCGAAAATACCGGTACTGGCTTTTGTTCAGTACCGGTATTACGGTATCAAAAATGGGTCGGTATTTCCGGGATTTTCGGTACCGGTATTACCGGTAACCCTAGTTGTGTACAAGACACGACCACGATGACATTAAAAATGCAGCCAATTTTATGAGTACGCAATATTATCCGTTGCCAAATTAAAACCCCTCAATGCCATCGACTGTTTCAGAACTACACACAGGCATGCTATTCTTCACTAGCCTATCTCTAGGCCTAAAGTGCCTATTTTCACCATACTAAGCAGGGTGCCTCACTAATTTATTGATTTCTCGGCCTGCAATCAATGGAATGCGTGAAAATTGACATCAACAGCTTTGCTGCGCTGAAAACAGTGAAATTCTCGTGTTTGAGCTCAACGAAAACTCGAATCGAAAGCCCCTATTGGTGCGCTACCATTTGACTCAATGCGTTGAACAAAGATGGCAGACACTGCACTAACCAACGGCTTCAAATGGGTAGGGTGATAATAGAAACATGGCGAAAATGGGCTCATCACCCTAATTGTTAAATTGTTAAATTAAAATCGATAACCTGTAGTTTGACAAATTGAAGTTTTAAAGAAGTTTTATTCAAATCCCCGAAATGGGGACATAAATTAATGATGCTCACAAACAAAACCTTACATCTATCTTTAAATACTTGTTATCAAATTAAATGTTTGCAAGTACGATAGAAAAACAACTGGTCATAAATCAAATTATTCGTAAACGAAGAAAGTATAACATATGTATCTTTAAATATTCGGTGGTTTAATTAACACGAACTCTGAAATGTTCTATATTTGGGGTCCTAAAAAGAACGATTTTAAGGGAATCATTCAAATTAACTGTTTTGTATGTGGGGTCCTGAAAAGGACCATTGGTGGAATCCTGAAAAGGACTATTTGTGGGATACACAAACACGCGTGCTATGGAATTGAAATACTCAACTAACTCAGGGCTTTTGGTTTAACAAAAATAACATGCAGAATGGAACAATTAGTCAGCTGCAAAAAAGGTTTGCCATCTCTTCCAGCCGCACGTTACTAACATCAGATAAATATTTCGAAATGAAAAGAAACAACCTTTCTCTTCAGCATCTAATATGAAATACTGATAGCTTGAAACGTGACATCGGCTTTTATCACTTTCGCACTGATGATGGAAGGACTGCCTTCATGCAGAATAACGAAAAAATATTTGCGTATTCTTTTTGGTGCGGCTTTCGCTAGCTGGCAGTGTTGCCACATCCTCCAATTTTCTGAAACATTGCAGAATTTTAATTATGTTTCCGAAAGATTCTTTTTAATAAATCACAGGTTTTCCTGGAAATGTACTTTAAGTAGCTGCACATTTTTGTATAGTTTCGGAAGGATAAATTTAAACAAATAACAGATTGTTGCAAATTTCAGATTGTCAATATACGCGCAAGCAACAAATAACTAATATATACTGCGCAATTGGATTATCGCTGTCAATGATTGGAAATATTCCAAATTGTTCTTTATTGTTTGTTATTGTTATAGCCCTTAAAAGGGCTTTTAATTTAATAATAATAACATGCAGAATGGAACAATTAGTCAGCTTCAACTGAGGTTTGCCAACTCTTCCAGCCGCGCGCTGTTTACATCGTATCACCCCCAGCGGTAGCAGTGATCAAATGCTCGCTCGAGGAATGATATTCTTTAAATAGTAGATGATAACGTCATTCATAGAAGCGTAGTGTGCTGGGTGCTCAAATCTGTCGTACGAGACGCTATAGGCACGGTGTTACTTGTCTGGCAAAAGAGCAACAACTGATTCAAACAGGCACGCCGCACATTTATTTATAACTTTTCGTGTTCGTTTGAATTACTAACTTGCTCCCTATTGACGGCTCTGCCGGGGATAGATTGACTGATGTATGGGAGTTTACACGTTTACGAGATCTGTTCATTTTTGCTTGTCACGTCATTTCATAGAATCATCAGCGCCTGGTGGCAGTCATGGTATCTATTACCTACCATCGAAGAATGTGAGCTGACATGAAACGCAGCAGCTGCGACGCTTACATCGTCAGAACACAAACTAACGAATTTTTCTTGTGTTCTCGTTTTATACGCGTCGCAGATCATTCGATGAACAAGAGGCAGTCCCAGCAACGCTTACTTTTTGAGCGAATTGTACTAACCAATCATGGATCAGATAATTACTACTTTCATAAAATCCATTATTTTCGCTATTTTTAATAATTGTACATACTACCGAATTGGATACAAAATTGTTGTACATATTTCCAATCAGATAGCTTATTTTTTCATTCAGTACAAAGGCAGATATTCACGTTTAAAAAATCGGGTAAAATTCTGGCAGAAAATTTTGAAACGGGACCCCTATATTGAAACGTTAGAAGTATTCTACTTCAAAAAATGCGATTTTTGCACTTTCAAACATTTAGATCTTGGAAACTAAACATCAGAATCAAAAACCATTTAATAGCGTTCTGTCAGGGTGATATGCCTTTCACTTAAAATTGGTTTGGATAAGATCGGTTCAGCTATTGCTGAGAAACACGAATGAGAGTTTGTCCGTTACATACACACAGACATTGTCCCAAATCGTCGAGCTGAGTCGATTGGTATATAAGACTCGGCCATCCGGGCCTTGGAAAAAAATCTTAACCGTTTGAGCGAATTCTATACATTTGTTTTCTAAGAAATGTAAAAACAAAGAAAATGATGTATTATACATTTCTTTTGTTTGCAGCTTAACTTGTGAAAATTGCGATCAAATGCGTGGGGTACACTTATACCCCAGTGGAACGTTCTAGGGCGGAAAACGCAAGTGAAACGTTCTAGGGTTAAATGAAAGGCACAACGCTGCCATCGGCTGCCATTGAATTTTGTGTGGGTTCGACTTCTAGTTCCTGAATTACAGGATGATGAGTACGATCACGCAGAAAATCCCGATTTCAACGGATGCTGCAATTAATGTATAAAGGTGAAATTTTTTCAAAAATGTGACCACATCTGCTTGGATTTGTAGTTCTAGGTCACTACCAGTCATTTAAAGTCTCTTTGGTCGCATTGGCCACGATCGAAGGATCCGGATACCCAGGCGGAAGTATCCAAACTTAGAATAATAACTGCATCGGTTTCTCGGAGATGGCTAGACCGGTTGGACCAAACTTAAATGAAAACCCGTAAACTTGTATTGAATTTTATTCTGATCCGGCTTACGGTACCGGTGCTACGGGTCGTGGCATATGGTCACATAGAAAATTGCGATTCAAACGGATACCGCGATGAATTCAAAAAGGAAAACATTTCGCTAAAATGTGTACATACAACTTACATTCGCAATTCTAGGTCACTGACGGCTAACCGAAGTCTCGTCGACCACATTGACCATCATAGACAATTCCCGAAGTGCTCCGGCACAGTCGCCACCTATCAAAATTCATCAAAACTCACATCAGTTTATCGGGGATGGTTGGGACGATTTTCACAAACTTAGTCCCAAATGAAAGGTATATAATTGCCATAGATATCTATTAAAGTTCATACGGATCGGTTATATGCAGTGATGTACCGCTTGGTCAAATTCCATTTTCCCGGGTTTTTGTTTTTTTTTTATTCATTTCGTTTATTTGATAGGCACAAATGCGTTAGTTTGGCGGTGCCAAATGCTTTTGTTTTTACATTTGGATATCTTAAAACTAGGAGGTTACAATGTTGAAATATTTTTTTTACAAAGGAAAAGAAAGTTTACAGCTATCTTAAGACTAGAAATAAGATTCAATATACAAAAGAGGGCCAAAAGATTTTTTTATTAAAAAATTTAAAACAAGGGATTCACTTTGATATACAAGAGGGGGAGTAATAGTATTTTACGAAATATTTTACGGTTATCTTAAAACTAACAATATAGTTTAGTACACAAAAGGGGGGAACAAATATTTATAAGAAATTTCACAGAAATCTTAAAACTAGGGATTCAATTCTATTTACAAGATGGAGGACAAGAGTTTCAATAAAGAGTAAAAATTATAGCTATCTTAAAACTAGGAATACAGAATACTAATTTGAATTTTTTAACTAAAACTTATGCTTGGTCAAGATATTCAAAGGGTGGCTTATTTCCGCATCAGTGTAGCAGCAGTTGTATCAAGGACAGGGGAGAGACAGGGAAAGAAGAGCAAAACTTGCATTTTTCGCTCGAACGGCGGGGGGGGGGGGGGATCAGCGAATCAAATTTGCGCCTCAGTATAGTAAGTCGTCGAGTACCGGATTGGCGGATGGTATTCTTCGGACCCGCGGGGAATCCTTCAAAAGTCATCGGACCTCGAGTCGCTCTCGCTTCAGTTTCCTTCTATGCAGGCGTAGTGGTAAGGGCGATGGCGGTTACATAGTGGCACTCTGGAGCTGATCGGTTCCACAAGGCAGGAGGAAACTGAAAACGAGAAATAAAAGAGAGGGGCTAAATTGGGATATTTATCGTTTTTATGAAGGTATAAATAAGGGACATATAGGGGAAATCACGAGTTGCCAGCATATCTCGGACTGGTACATTGGGTGGTCTACCTCGGGCCCGAAGGGATTCCTTTAACTGAGACCTGGCGTCACAATACCCGGCGCACACCCAGACAACGTGTTCGATGTCGTGATAGCCCTCGTCACAAGCGCACAGACTACTCTCCGCAAGCCCAATACGCCGCAAATGCGCATCCATGGTGTAGTGATTGGACATAAGTCGGGACATTACACGAATAAAATCCCGACCCACATCCATCCTCCTGAACCAAGGCTTCGTTGATACCTTTGGGATAATCGAATGTAGCCATCGTCCAAGTTCCCCATTGCTCCACGAGGTTTGCCAACTGTTGAGCGTCCTCTGACGACAAATACTAAAAAATTCGTTGAAGCAGATTGGTCTTTCGTATATGTCACCATTTAATGCGCCCACCTTTGCTAATGAGTCGGCCTTTTCATTGCCCGGGATAGAACAATGAGAGGAGACCCAAATAAAGGTAATCTGATAAGATTTTTCAGATAACGTACCCAAGGACTCCTGTATCTTCCCCAGAAAATACGGTAATTGCTTTTTAGGCTTCACCGCACGAAGAGCCTCGATAGAGCTGAGGCTGTCCGAAACGATGAAGTAGTGATCTGTGGGCAGAGTGTCGATGATCCCAAGGGTGTACTGAATTGCAGCTAACTCTGCGACGTAAACTGAAGCGGGATCATTGAGCTTGAATGAAGCGGTGATAGTATTGTTGAAGATACCGAAGCCAGTGGACCCATCGAGATTTGATCCGTCAGTGTAAAACATTTTGTCGCAGTCGACTTCTCGGAATTTATTATAAAATATATTGGGGATCACTTGCGGGCGTATATGGTCCGGGATTCCACGAATCTCTTCCTTCATGGATGTGTCGAAGAATACAGTAGAATCAGAAGTATCTAGGCAACGGACACGGTTGGGATTGTACGAAGAAGGATTGATGCTCTGTGCCATGTAGTCGAAGTACAAGGACATAAAACGGGTTTGAGAATTAAGCTCGACGAGCCTCTCGAAGTTTTCAATTACCAACGGGTTCAGAATGTCGCATCGGATGAGCAATCGATATGAGAGTTCCCAAAATCGATTTTTTAGCGGAAGAACGCCCGCCAGCACTTCGAGACTCATCGTATGGGTCGAATGCATGCAACCCAAGGCAATGCGCAAGCAACGATACTGGATTCTCTCCAGTTTGATGAAGTGTATGTTCGCAGCGGAGCGGAAACAGAAACACCCGTACTCCATCACCGACAATATCGTTGTTCGGTACAACCTGATCAGGTCTCCTGGGTGAGCACCCCACCATGTTCCAGTTATTGTTCGGAGAAAATTGATCCTTTGTTGGCATTTCTGTTTCAGATACCTAATGTGACATCCCCAGGTACCTTTAGAGTCGAACCAGACCCCGAGATATTTAAATGTGAAAACCTGGTTGATCGTTGCACCCATTAATAAAAGCTGGAGTTGCGCCGGCTCACGCTTCCTAGAAAAAACAACCAACTCAGTTTTCTCCGTGGAGAACTCAATACCCAGCTGAAGAGCCCAAGCAGACAAATTGTCCAAGGTATTTTGTAATGGTCCTTGCAAGTCAGCAGCTTTGGGCCCTGTAACAGAGACCACCCCGTCGTCTGCAAGTTGCCTTAGCGTGCATGAATTGGCAAGACAATCGTCAATGTCATTCACGTAAAAATTGTAGAGCAGGGGACTTAGACATGAGCCCTGGGGAAGACCCATGTAGCTAAATCGCGATGTTGTTAAATCGCCATGCGAAAAGTGCATGTGCTTTTCAGACAACAGGTTTAGCAAAAAGTTATTTAAAATTGGTGAAAGACCATGCTGGTGCAGCTTCTCTGACAGAATGTTGATAGAAACTGAGTCAAAAGCCCCCTTAATATCCAAGAAGACTGATGCCATCTGCTCTCTGTTAGCATAGGCCATTTGGATTTCTGTAGAAAGCAACGCAAGGCAATCGTTCGTCCCTTTGCCTTTGCGGAAGCCAAATTGTGTATCTGACAGTAAGCCATTTGCTTCAACCCAATTGTCGAGGCGAAACATGATCATTTTCTCGAACAACTTCCGAATACAGGACAGCATTGCAATCGGCCGATACGAGTTGTGGTCGGAGGCTGGTTTTCCTGGTTTTTGGATGGCGATGACCTTCACTTGCCTCCATTCATAAGGGACAATGTTACCCTCAAGAAACTTGTTAAATAAATTCAACAAGCGCCTTTTTGCAGTGTCAGGCAGATTCTTCAGCAAGTTGAATTTGATTCTGTCTAACCCTGGGGCGTTATTGTTGCACGATAGGAGAGCAAGTGAGAACTCCACCATCAAAAACGGTGTTTCGTTCGCGGTATCGTGAGAAGACGCGGCGCGGTACGTTTTCTGTACCGGGACAGAGTCCGGACAGATCTTCTTGGCGAAAGCGAATATCCAACGGTTTGAATATTCCACGTTCTCGTTGGTACTATTATGATTACGCATACGTCGAGCCGTACCCCAAAGAGTGCTCATCGCTGTTTCTCTCGTTAACCCGTCGACGAACCGGCGCCAATAACTGCGTTTTTTGGCTTTCATTAGACTCTTCATTCGCCTTTCTAACGACGCGTACTGTTGATAGCTAGCGGGTAACCCGTCTTCCCGGAAGGCCTTATATGCAGTGGACTTTTCCGCGTACAGCTCTGAGCACTCTTTATCCCACCACAGGGTGGGAGACCGTCCATGGGTATTCGCGCTGGGTACTGGTTTAGTCTGAGCTTGATTCGCACTGTCGAGAATCAAGCCAGCCAAAAACCTGTACTCTTCCTCGGGAGGAAGTTCTTGAGTGGATTCGATTTTAACGGATATCGCGGTCGCGTAACTCTTCCAATCAATGTTCCGTGTGAGGTCATACGAGACATTGATTGTTTTCGATGGTCTTGAACCGTTAGCAATTGAAATCACGATAGGCAAATGATCGCTACCGTGGGGATCAGGGATCACCTTCCACATGCAATCTAACTGTAGCGATGTCGAGCAAAGCGACAAATCCAACGCGCTTGCGCGTGCTGGTGGTGTAGGAATCCGCGTCATTTCTCCCGTGCTTAAGATGGTCATGTTGAAATTATCGCAAAGATCTTGGATTAATGTTGATCTATTATCATCATGAAGACAGCCCCATACCGTACCGTGCGAGTTAAAGTCTCCCAGAACTAGCCGCGGTGCCGGTAAGGATTCCGTGATATTACAAAGCGTTCGGTGCCCTACCGAGGCTCTAGGTGGAATGTAGATGGAAGCAATGCAAAGGTCTTTACCTTTGATTAAAACTTGACAAGCGACAATTTCAATGCCTGGTGTCGAAGGGAGGTTAATTCGGTTGAAAGAATAGCACTTTTTGATCCCCAAAAGTACTCCTCCATAGGGGTTTTCTCGATCCAGACGAATTATATTAAAGTCGTGGAAGTTGAGATTTATATCGGAAGTTAACCAAGTTTCACATAATGCGAAAGCATCACATTTTAAACTATTTAGTAAAAATTTAAAGGAATCGATTTTCGGGAGGATACTTCTGCTGTTCCACTGTAGAACAGTGATCGAATCGGTGACCTCGTTCGATGACTTAGCCATCGAAGGATACGATCGCTGCAAGGAGGGGCCATTTAGTAGTCAATTGCTTCAAAAATGTTTGCACTATAGGGAGAAAACGTATCAGAAGGCTTTTAAGAGAATCAGTAACATTGAAAGCTGTGAAAATTAAGTCCACTATGTCAGAAAATTTCACTAGTCCGCTACTGGACTGAGTATCTGTTTGAAAAAAGGGGACACTTGGGGTTTTTGGTGTCCCTGGAAGTGGTGGGTACTCCTTGTTAGAATTAATATTTCCAAGTCCTGGAGCAAATTGCTTCGGCTTTTGTGCATCACTTCCGTTGGATTTATTGGTTGTAGATGGCGCACTCTGAGTGGACGACACCTTGGCACCCTTACGGGGCAATGTAGGGGAGGCTGGATTTCTCCTCTTCCTGGATTCCCCTGGGTTAACCAAAGATGTTCCCTCTTGTGGGTCGTCAGATTCTTGCTCAACGTTAGCCAAACCAGCATAGGGATTTTCGGACAGGACAGATGGCGAAGCATTCTTTAGCATTTCTGCATAAGAACGCCTTGAGCGTTCCTTAAGGGAGCGCTTAATTTTATCCCCGCGCTGCTTGTACGCAGGGCATGATTTAAGAGCATGTGAAGGGCCCCCGCAGCAAATACACTTTTCAGTTTCTTTGTCGCAAGAGTCATCCTCATGCTCTCCTTCGCATTTGCCGCATCGTTTCTTATTTCCACAATATGTTCTTCGCATTTCAGGCCCGGTTCGGCCACTACCCCATCGATTTCACAGGCCACACAAGGCACGTACGCTTTAAATTCCCGCGTAAAGCGCTCACAGCAAGCAATCGCGTTTGCCTGCCCGAGATCATTCACTAGAACACGTATCTTGTTTGCCCGAACACGTGTTATCTGAGTTACGGCCGGGTAATTAGCAGTCAGATCTCGAGAAAGTTTTAAAATATTAACCGGTTTCTCTCCGGTCCGGTCCCATGGCCCAGAGGAACCTTCTGGGTACTGCTTTATACGGGGAGCAATGCGAGTATTAGGGGGATCAGGGACTTCCATGATTACATCAGATGGTATTTCGCCCTCGGCCATTTAAGCACGAGGGCAGAGCGTTATATAAACGGGAATGTGTCTTATTATTTGATTACAAGGTAGAGTAAAAGTAGGGAAAAGGAAAGAAAGCAAACGAGGGAAAAAAATAAAGCAAAACTTATCTGCAAACAACGTCCATTGTTCCGCACCAGCGAAAACAATGTGCTGGATTTACTTTCGGCACCAGCAGAACGGCAGCTAACGAACGAACAAAGGATGACCTTGACTCACTAAAATTTACACACCGAACACCACTGTGAAATATAACGATCCGTTCCGTTCAAAGGTTGGGAGACGTATGATTTCCCGGGTTTTTAGTTTTGGGCTTTAACCCTTTGCGACGCGAATTTATTTTTTCATTGTTAATACTATTATTTTTAGCTTTATACAGGTTTTCGGGGTCGCTGATTCTGATTCTGACGTCGAAAATGTCAAATTCAAAATGGCGGATCCAAAATAGCGACTGTACATGTCTAAATTTTGTATTATTTTATATTGGCCTAAAACGCCTTACAAGGGGGTTTTCGGGCTTCCAATCTCGTAAAAAAATTATTGCCATTTTGTAGGCGCCATTTTGAATTTTCAAATTCTTTTATCAGAATCGTATTGAGCGAGCTCAGAAACCACATCATCTATTTTTATGCTAGTTGAGATGATATCCCTGTCTCTCAGAATCTTATAGACCAACATAATAATAAACTCCATTTTTGCGTAATTTGATATCATTTTTTACATTTCTTAGAAAAGAAATGTATAGAATTCGCTGAAACTGTCAAGATTTTTTCCGAGGCCCGGAGTGCCGAGTCTTATATACCAATTGACTCAGCTCGACGATTTGGGACAATGTCTGTGTGTGTATGTAACGGACAAACGTGTTTCTCAGCAATGGCTGAACCGGTCTTATCCAAATCAATTTTAAATGAAAGGCCTATCACCCAGACAGAACGCTATTAAATGGTTTTTGATTCTGATGTTTATTTTCCAAGATATGAATGTTTGAAAGTGCAAAAATCGATTTTTCGCAGTTTTTTGAAATTTTCTGCCGAAATTGAAGACCTAACTAAACATTTCATATAGTATTAGAAAGCTTATACAAATACCTCTGGAACAAACTATAGATTATTGAAATCGAACTATTATTAAAAGAGATATTTAACATTAAATGCGGACGAAAGATTTTTATCATTTTCCATAGCCAGAAATAAGACCAAAAACATTCAATGTATTATTAGCGCCAAAACGGATAATTTTAGGTCAGTAGTATCTTCGGAGAATTTTAAGCATACTATATGCTCTTTCTTCTGGTTTTGTGATTTTACTGATTAATCCCCCTAAGAGTGAGATATTTTCATAAATTTTCTTGGAAGTGATTGCATTGAAATAACGCCTTCAGCAAATTTGTAGCTCTTACTTTTACGAATAACTTACTGAAGACATCAAATACATATTTCGAATACTTTAAAAGTTATGGCTTATTGTTTGTGGATTTCCCTTTGTCGCCTATTTACTGTTCAATATAGTAATAATCCATTTAAATGAGCGAAATATTATTTCGGTAAAACGAATTTCGTATTTCATTTTTTTAAAACCGCTAGAATAACCATCGAACAATTCCAAGTTTTCTGATGGAACTTGATCACTTATCGGTGCAAAAATTTTCATTTGCGCGAACCTTCTGACTTATAACCATCGGACCGCTCTTAAACATATCTCGGAAAAAGAAAAGCGAAATGAATAACTCCAAGCAGTGGTGTAGCCAAGTGGATGCTTTGGGGTTTAACCAGACCCCCTCCCTAACAAAAAAAAATGGATCGAGGTTAAAAATTTATTGATGCTGACTGATTTAATTCAATATTACAATGAAAATTATCTGATCAGTACATTGAAAACCTATTGTTTGAAAAATCATGAAAACCTTTGATGAATTGTGGGAATGTGATCCTGATCTGTAACTGATCTATTGGTCTTGATCTCACAGTTGTCTAATAACATCAATATCAAATACTTGCCTAACAACGCTTTTAATCCACCTAACAGTGTGATGAGACATTTCTTATAACTCTTATCACTCTCTTCGGATATTATATCGTTTGAGAACATTTAGAACTTGATGCTTTGCGATGTTTTTGATAACACATACAACATGGGATAGTGGCAGGACTCAGAGAATCGCTCAAATAAGTATAGGACAGTGCTAGAAATCTCAAACCAAATCAATGGGAAAGCGAAAAAGTGTCCCATAAAATAGACATACAAACGAATTATTGCTAATGCTCTGTTAATAAAATATCTAAATTATTCAATCAATGCATTGTGGTGGGAAAACTGAATTTTTCTAAAGGGGCTATATATTGTACTGAGCCAAAAAAATCGATTTTTTTAATCGATTTGCAGTTTATACTTTACTCAAATTTCCAACGCGACTGAGAACTAAGAAATCAACGCTTTTTCATGAAAAGGGCGATACTAACAGTGACACCATTCAAAGAAAATCAACAGTGAATGTTTCCAGACTAGGATTTATTTCCTATTTAAGAACTATTGCGTTTTTTACATCCTAGATTGCATTATTTCATTGATCCAAACCCAAAACTTCAAAAAGTATTTGAAATTATTAAATTAAAATTTGTTTTTGCTATTGAAATTGACAAAAGATAGTATCGCCCCTTTGGCGATTGTTTACTTTTTCGGTCCTACCTATCAGCATTGAAGTATCGCCCTTACGTTTTTTTACAATAACTACCGTTTTACACCACCGATTTCGTCCGGGTTTTACATGTCTTATAAAAAAATGTATAGAATTCACTCAAACTTTCAAGATTTTTTTCGACTCAGTTCGACGATTTGGGACAATGTGTGCGTTTTTTTTACAATGGAGAAGACCTTTATGTCCTAGCCCAGTACACGTGCTATTGGTAGGGTCCAGTCTTCCACACGGGGTGCACTGGGGGCGTGTCGGACTCGAATGGTGACCAGCCATTAATACCGACTAAACTCCATTGGGCTCCGCCATCATTCCTCCCAGGAACTACCTCTCGTTATTACTTCTGGGGGGATGGCTGTACTAAATGTACTCATTCACTCTCACTCACGCGATCATACATCCTGTATGAGGCTTACTTGGGTGCTCTCTCAATCACACTTTGATTCACTCTCAAACACTCCCACATGAGGCTGACTTTTGTGCTCACCTTTTACGTTCCATGCGAGGCTGACTTGTGTGCTCACCTTACTCGTTCCTTGCCAGGCTTACTTTTGTGCTCGCCCCACCCATACCATGTGAGGCTGACTTGGGTGCTTACCCTATCACCTGCTTCACTCTCAATCGTGCCACTCTATTGTACCTTTGTCACTCCCCCTGGCATCCCATGTGGGACATTTTTCTTAGGCCCCACTTCTGACATACCATGCGAGGCTGACTTGTGTGCTCACCTTTTTCATTCCTTGCTAGGCTGACTTTTGTGCTAGCCTCTACCAACCTGTGAGGCTGACTTTTATGCTCACCCTTAACATGCCGTGTGAGACTGACTTGGATGCTCACCCTTTCACTCCTCTGCCACGCCATGAGGCATCGATAGCTAAGTTCCAACATACTACGCTACGACCCTCCCGTCTTGGCATGAGGCAGTCCACTTATACGCCTATACACTCACTCTTCTGTCTTGCTTCGGGGTGGCTGGGTTTACCCCTTACGCGGTTGCCATTCGCTGCGCCAAACCTGCCTCGGCATGAACAGACCATTCACTCCCTTTTTTGAGCTTGGCCTTTTTTGCTCAAGCTAACCAATCACTAGTTAGCCGTGCCCGTCGTCTGTTGCTCGGTTCGCTAGATTGCCTGTAGCCTACTGGCAATCTGGATGGTAGCAGCCGACACTGCGTTCCACTTCTCCACCGATTGACACATCCGCTGAATAAGGGTATCAGGGGTTGTGTCCCAGCCACAGACGTCAAGCATTGCTCTTCTTTCGACGTCGAACCGATGACATACGAACAGTATGTGTTCGGCAGTTTCATCTACACCTGGGCAGTCCGGGCAGACTGGGACCTCCGCGTGCCCGAACCTGTGGAGGTACTGACGGAAACAGCCATGGCCTGACAGGAATTGTGTCAGGTAGAAGTGAACTTCCTCATGGGGTCTTCCCACCCAGCTCGATATGCTAGGTATCAGCCGGTGGGTCCACCTACCTTTCGAGGAGTTATCCCACTCACGCTGCCATCTGGCGACCGAGGTCACCCTGGTGCGCTCGCGGGCTCCCCTATTTTCAATTAGCTCGAAGCATTCCTCATCTTCCCGAATGACCAGCCCGACTGGCATCATGCTCGCTATCACGCAGGATGCATCGTGTGATACCGTGCGGTAGGCAGATATCACTCTGAGGCATATCACGCGGTAGGTGCTCTCCAGTTTCTGTAGGTAACTGGTTACCCTCAGTGCTCTTGACCATGACGGGATGCCGTACCTGAGGATAGATACGGCAACGCCTGCCAGTAACCTACGTCTACTGGCGCACACCTTTGAGCTGTTGGACATCATTCTCGATAGAGCCGCAACAGCAGTCGACGCTCTCTTGCATGTATAGTCGACATGGCTGCCGAAGGTCAGCTTTTCGTCTATAATGACTCCGAGAGACTTCAGACTTCGCTGTGAAGTGATCGCGACTTCTCCCACATGGATAACTGCATGTTGTGCCGACTTGCGGTTGTTGACGATAACTACCTCCGTCTTATGATGAGCGAGCTCCAGGCCTCTCGCGCTCATCCATTCCTCCACCGTGCTAATCGCGTGTTCTGCGGTTAGTTCTACCTCAGGAATTGACTCCCCGTAGAGGTTACGTAGCCGACGATCTTGACCCCAGGAGGGAACTTCAGTCTCAGAACCCCGTCATACATGAGGTTCCATAGCACCGGGCCTAACTCCGCTAGCGAATGACGGATCCCAATAATAGCATGTCTGTAATAACATACGTACATGGAACTATTGAGAACCAGAGCTACAGGTCCAAAGCCCTGGTAAAGGAGGATGGTTGTGATGATCCGGGCCGAGATCACCACGTAAAGCAAGGTAGGGCATAACCCCAATTCCAAGGCGTGAAGCGACCCGTGCCGAGGGATGAGTGATCGAGGGGGTGAAAAAGATGCTCGATCGTTAACGGAGCCTGTGGGGTACCTGGGCAACCCCCACAGTAAGCGTCCCTTACCACGCTAATGCGGAGCTCTGGCGTGGCGGACATATATTTCTCGCGCTACTCGTGGGACTATACATGGAGATAAACAAAAATAAAAACAAACAGACGGAGGTGCCAAACCCCTTCGCAAGAGGTGGTTTGGCGAGGTCTCCCCCCCGTGGGGAGAGTAGTGGAGCGATGAGTGCTGCATCCGAAAGCACCAGTGACCCCCCAGCGGCGGTAGGCAATAACCCTACCAATGCATCGGAGGGGCCAATATCTGCGATGCGCAAAGTAGCGAAGCAACTTGATTCTATAATCGACTTCGCTAGCGGAAAGCAGAATATAGCCAAGGAGTTGAAGTTGAGCTTCCTGGAGCTCCGGAAAGCTGTTCGTGTCGCAAGACAGGAACAGCAGGCATATGTTGAGAGGGTGGAATGTCGGGAGAGGCCCGACAGAGAAACCCAGACAGTGGCCTCCAATAGGGAGGAAAGAGAGAAGGTCGATAGAGGTTCACAGACAGTGGCCTTTACCTTCTACGGAGCAGCCACGTCGATCGGAGCGGCGACCGAGTTCCCCTCGAAGGGAAAAGGAAAGGGCAATCGCAAGACGGCATCGAATGCGAAGCGCCCTAGGAAGTCGCCAGACGAGGGTGCCAAAACCGACACCACTCGGCGTGCAACCGTTAAGGTCAAACGCCGCCTGGGTGAGGTAAGCGAGGGCGAGAGTGACCTCGCGGCGGAGAGCGATGGTACCAGCAACCCGGCACGACCGGGGCAGGGGGGCTCAAACCCCTGGACGCTGGTCACCAAGAAAAAGCCGGCACCGAAACCGGAGGTACCGCGGCCTGCGAGGAAGGCCAAGGACAGAGGCGAAGCCTTGTGGTTAAAAACCGACAAGGACAAATACGCCGATGTCCTTAAATCGATGAAGGCGGCCGAAAGCCTCTCGGCCCTTGGGCAGGATGTGCGTAGCGTAAGACGCACCAACACGGGAGAGATGCTCCTGGTGCTGAAGCGAGGCGCACAATCAAGTGCAGTATATAAGGCCTTGGCCCAAGAGGTCCTTGGTGAGGGCGCCCAAATCAGGTCGCTAGGTGCGGAAACAACTCTCCAGTGCAAGCACTTGGACGAGTTCACGACCGCAGAAGACGTCGTCGCAGCCGTCAAGGAGCACTGCGGCGTCACAATCGAGCGGGCCTCTGTGCGATTGAGAGATGGACCCTCTGGCACCCAAGTAGCCTACCTCAGGCTACTGAATGCGGATGCCAAAAAGGTAACCGAGAAAGGGAAGCTGAAGATCGGCTGGTCGGTATGCCCTATTAGTATACCCCAGCCGCCTTCAGTGGACAGGTGCTATCGGTGCCTAGAATCCGGCCATAAAGCATACGAATGCAAAGGCATAGATAGGAGCAAACTATGTCGTCGCTGCGGCGAGGAGGGGCATAAAGAGCGGGGGTGCACTAAGGCATATAAGTGCCTTATCTGCACCGCTAAGAAGCAAGCCCATAAACATGCTATGGGCGGACCTTCGTGTCCCTTCGGCGAGTTAAATAAGAAGAAGCCGTGAGAGTCACACAGCTAAATCTTAACCATTGTGCAGCAGCCCAACAGCTGCTGTGGCAGTCGGTCTCGGAGTCGAGGACAGATGTCGCCCTCTTATCAGACCCGTACAGCATCCCTGCCGGCAACGGCAACTGGGTGTCGGACGGGTCTGGAATGGTGGCAATCTGTACAACGGGAAGGTTCCCGGTTCAAGAGGTAATACACCCCTCCGCCGAGGGTGTGGCGATTGCCAAGATCAATGGTGTGTTCTATTGCAGCTGCTACGCCCCACCAAGGTGGCCAATAGAACAGTTCTACCAGATGATCGACAGGCTCTCGTCGGACCTCGTGGGCCGGAAACCGGTAGTAATAGCGGGAGACTTCAACGCTTGGGCAGTGGAGTGGGGAAGCCGCTGTACAAATAGCAGGGGTCAAGCGCTAATGGAAGCGTTTGCGAAACTCGATACTGTGCTAGCTAATGATGGCTCCGCTAGTACAATCCGTAGAAACGGAGTGGAGGCGTGGATTGATGTGACCTTTGCCAGCCCGAGTCTGGCTCCAGGCATGGAATGGAGGGTAGACGAAGGCTACACCCATAGCGATCATTTAGCAATCCGCTTTAAGATCAACTATGGTGTGCAGCATCCGAGGGCGGGAGATCCCTGTCAGGTACGCGGGTGGAAGTCCAATCACTTCGACAGCGAAGCTTTCACCGCGGCCCTGGGACTGGAGGCCAACACCGACAGTCTAAGCGGGGATGCGCTGGTAGCTGTTCTATCACGCGCGTGCGACGCCACTATGCCGAGAAAAACACTGCCAAGAAACGGCAGATGCCCGGTATACTGGTGGAGTGCCGAGATTGCAGCTCTACGGTCAGCCTGCCTCAGAGCTAGACGTAGGACGCAAAGAGCTCGCACCGAGGATGCAAGAGAGAACCGCCGTGAAGCGTTTCGAGCTGCGAAATTAGCCCTTAACAAGGCAATTAAAAGCAGCAAGAACGCGTGTTTCGACAACCTGTGTGAGAGTGCCAACGCGAATCCGTGGGGTGACGCCTACCGGATTGTGATGGCCAAGACCAAAGGGGGCTCCTCACCCCCAGAACGGTCTCCGGACCGGTTGGCAACGATTATCGAAGTACTCTTCCCGTCTCGAGCCACAAGCCCCTGGCCACCTGCACTACGAGACAGTGCGGGCACGGTCGAAATGGTGGCTCCAGTGAAGAATGAAGAACTACTCGCAGTGGCTAAATCCCTAGCAATGAACAAAGCTCCAGGGCCGGATGGAGTTCCAAACAACGCTCTCAAGGCAGCGATAATTTTTTTTTTTTTTTTTTTTTACAATGGAGAAGACTTTTATGTCCTAGCCCAGTACACGTGCTATTGGTAGGGTCCAATCTACCGCACGGGGTGCACTGGGGGCGTGTCGGACTCGAATGGTGACCAGCCATTAATACCGACTAAACTCCATTGGGCTCCGCCATCATTCCTCCCAGGAACTACCTCTCGGTATTACTTCTGGGGGGATGGCTGTACTAAATGTACTCATTCACTCTCACTCACGCGTTCATACATCCTGTATGAGGCTTACTTGGGTGCTCTCTCAATCGCACTTTGATTCACTCTCAAACACTCCCACATGCGTTCCATGCGAGGCTGACTTGTGTGCTCACCTTACTCATTCCTTGCTAGGCTTACTTTTGTGCTCGCCCTACCCATCCATGTGAGGCTGACTTGGGTGCTCACCCTATCACCTGATTCACTCTCAATCGTGCCACTCTATTGTACCTTTGTCACTCCCTCTGGCATTCCATGTGGGACATTTTTCTTAGGCCCCACTTCTGACATACCATGCGAGGCTGACTTTTGTGCTCACCTTTTTCATTCCTTGCTAGGCTGACTTTTGTGCTAGCCTCTACCAACCTGTGAGGCTGACTTTTATGCTCACCCTTAACATGCAGTGTGAGACTGACTTGGATGCTCACCCTTTCACTCCTCTGCCACGCCATGAGGCATCGATAGCTTAGTTCCAACATACTACGCTACGACCCTCCCGTCTTGGCATGAGGCAGTCCACTTATACGCCTATACACTCACTCTTCTGTCTTGCTTCGGGGTGGCTGGGTTTACCCCTTACGCGGTTGCCATTCGCTGCGCCAACCTACCTCGGCATGAACAGACCATTCACTCTCTTATTTTGCGCTTGGCCTTTTTCGCTCCAGCTAACCAATCACTAGTTAGCCGTGCCCGTCGTCTGTTGCTCGGTTCGCCAGATTACCTGTAGCCTACTGGCAATCTGGATGGTAGCAGCCGAGACTGCGTTCCACTTCTCCACCGATTGACACATCCGCTGAATAAGGGTATCAGGGGTTGTGTCCCAGCCACAGACGTCAAGCATTGCTCTTCTTTCGACGTCGAAACGATGACATACGAACAGTATGTGTTCGGCAGTTTCATCTACACCTGGGCAGTCCGGGCAGACTGGGACCTCCGCGTGCCCGAACCTGTGGAGGTACTGACGGAAACAGCCATGGCCTGACAGGAATTGTGTCAGGTGGAAGTGAACTTCCCCATGGGGTCTTCCCACCCAGCTCGATATGCTAGGTATCAGCCGGTGAGTCCACCTACCTTTCGAGGAGTTGTCCCACTCACGCTGCCATCTGGCGACCGAGGTCGCCCTGGTGCGCTCGCGGGCTCCCCTATTTCCACGTAGCTCAAAGCACTCCTCATCTTCCCGAATGACCAGCCCGACTGGCATCATGCTCGCTATCACGCAGGATGCATCGTGTGATACCGTGCGGTAGGCAGATATCACTCTGAGGCACATCACGCGGTAGGTGCTCTCCAGTTTCTGTAGGTAACTGGTTACCCTCAGTGCTCTTGACCATGACGGGCCGCCGTACCTGAGGATAGATACGGCAACGCCTGCCAGTAACCTACGTCTACTAGCGCACACCTTTGAGCTGTTGGACATCATTCTCGATAGTGCCGCAACAGCAGTCGACGCTCTCTTGCACGTATAGTCGACATGGCTGCCGAAGGTCAGCTTGTCGTCTATAATGACTCCGAGAGACTTCAGACTTCGCTGTGAAGTGATCGCGACTTCTCCCACATGGATAACTGCATGTTGTGCCGACTTGCGGTTGTTGACGATAACTACCTCCGTCTTATGATGAGCGAGCTCCAGGCCTCTCGTGCTCATCCATTCCTCCACCGTGCTAATCGCGTGTTCTGCGGTTAGTTCTACCTCAGGAATTGACTCCCCGTAGACCTCCAAGGTTACGACGATCTTGACCCCAGGAGGGAACTTCAGTCTCAGAACCCCGTCATACATGAGGTTCCATAGCACCGGGCCTAGGATCGAGCCCTGCGGGACTCCGGCGGTAATCGGAACCCTTTTCTGACCGGCATCGGTCTCGTATATCAGTACGCGGTTTTGGAAGTAACTTTCCAGGATCCGGTACAGACCCACCGGTAGGCTAAGCCGGTGTAACGAGAGCGCGATGGCATCCCAGCTTGCGCTGTTAAATGCGTTCTTCACGTCGAGTGTCACTAACGCACAGTATCGAATACCTCGCCTTTTTCGTTGGATCGCTATCTCGGCAGTATTTATCACTGAGTTGAGAGCGTCCACTGTGGACTTACCCTTCCGAAAGCCAAACAGGTTGCTTGACAGACCGTCCGTACCTTCCGCGTACGGGGTGAGCCTGTTGAGGATGATCCTCTCAAGCAGTTTGCCAGTCGTGTCTATCAGACAGATTGGTCTGTACGCCGATGGGTCGCCTGGCGGCTTCCCGGGCTTCGGCAACAGCACCAGTTTCTGCCTTTTCCATGTATCGGGGAAACGGCACTCGTCAAGACATCTCTGCATAGCTAGCCTAAACATGTTCGGGTTCGCTATGATCGCTGCCTTGAGAGCGTTGTTTGGAACTCCATCCGGCCCTGGAGCTTTGTTCATTGCTAGGGATTTAGCCACTGCGAGTAGTTCTTCATTCGTCACTGGAGCCACCATTTCGACCGTGCCCGCACTGTCTCGTAGTGCAGGTGGCCAGGGGCTTGTGGCTCGAGACGGGAAGAGTACTTCGATAATCGTTGCCAACCGGTCCGGAGACCGTTCTGGGGGTGAGGAGCCCCCTTTGGTCTTGGCCATCACAATCCGGTAGGCGTCACCCCACGGATTCGCGTTGGCACTCTCACACAGGTTGTCGAAACACGCGTTCTTGCTGCTCTTAATAGCCTTGTTAAGGGCCAATTTCGCAGCTCGAAACACTTCACGGCGGTTCTCTCTTGCATCCTCGGTGCGAGCTCTTTGCATCCTACGTCTAGCTCTGAGACAGGCTGACCGTAGAGCTGCAATCTCGGCACTCCACCAGTATACCGGGCATCTACCGTTTCTTGGCAGTGTTTTTCTCGGCATAGAACAGCTACCAGCGCATCCCCGCTTAGACTGTCGGTGTTGGCCTCCAGTCCCAGGGCAGCGGTGAAAGCTTCGCTGTCGAAGTGATTGGACTTCCACCCGCGTACCTGACAGGGATCTCTCGCCCTCGGATGCTGCACACCATAGTTGATCTTAAAGCGGATTGCTAAATGATCGCTATGGGTGTAGCCTTCGTCTACCCTCCATTCCATGCCTGGAGCCAGACTCGGGCTGGCAAAGGTCACATCAATCCACGCCTCCACTCCGTTTCTACGGAATGTACTAGCGGAGCCATCATTAGCTAGCAGAGTATCGAGTTTCGCAAGCGCTTCCATTAGCGCTTAACCCCTGCTACTTGTACAGCGGCTGCCCCACTCCACTGCCCAAGCGTTAAAGTCTCCCGCTATTACTACCGGTTTCCGGCCCACTAGGTCCGACGAGAGCCTGTCGATCATCTGGTAGAACTGTTCTATTGGCCACCTTGGTGGGGCGTAGCAGCTGCAATAGAACACACCATTGATCTTGGCAATCGCCACACCCTCGGCGGAGGGGTGTATTACCTCTTGAACCGGGAACCGTCCCGTTGTACAGATTGCCACCATTCCAGACCCGTCCGACACCCAATTGCCGTTGCCGGCAGGGATGCGGTATGGGTCTGATAAGAGGGCGACATCTGTCCTCGACTCCGAGACCGACTGCCACAGCAGCTGTTGGGCTGCTGCACAATGGTTAAGATTTAGCTGTGTGACTCTCACTGCTTCTTCTTATTTAACTCGCCGAAGGGACACGAAGGTCCGCCCATAGCATGTTTATGGGCTTGCTTCTTAGCGGTGCAGATAAGGCACTTGTATGCCTTAGTGCAACCCCGCTCTTTATGTCCCTCCTCGCCGCAGCGACGACATAGTTTGCTCCTATCTATGCCTTTGCATTCGTATGCTTTGTGGCCGGATTCAAGGCACCGATAGCACCTATCCACTGAAGGCGGCTGGGGTATACTAATAGGGCATACCGACCAGCCGATCTTCAGCTTCCCTTTCTCGGTTACCTTTTTGGCATCCGCATTCAGTAGCCTGAGGTAGGCTACTTGGGTGCCAGAGGGTCCATCTCTCAATCGCACAGAGGCCCGCTCGATTGTGACGTCGCAGTGCTCCTTAACGGCTGCGACGACGTCTTCTGCGGTCGTGAACTCGTCCAAGTGCTTGCACTGGAGAGTTGTTTCCGCACCTAGCGACCTGATTTGGGCGCCCTCACCAAGGACCTCTTGGGCCAAGGCCGTATACAAGGCACTTGATTGTGCGCCTCGCTTCAGCACCAGAAGCATCTCTCCCGTGTTGGTGCGTCTTACGCTACGCACATCCTGCCCAAGGGCCGAGAGGCTTTCGGCCGCCTTCATCGATTTAAGGACATCGGCGTATTTGTCCTTGTCGGTTTTTAACCACAAGGCTTCGCCTCTGTCCTTGGCCTTCCTCGCAAGCCGCGGTACCTCCGGTTTCGGTGCCGGCTTTTTCTTGGTGACCAGCGTCCAGGGGTTTGAGCCCCCCTGCCCCGGTCGTGCCGGGTTGCTGGTACCATCGCTCTCCGCCGCGAGGTCACTCTCGCCCTCGCTTACCTCGCCCAAACGGCGTTTGACCTTGACGGTTGCACGCCGAGTGGTGTCGGTTTTGGCACCCTCACCTGGCGACTTCCTAGGGCGCTTCGCGTTCGATGCCGTCTTGCGATTGCCCTTTCCTTTTCCCTTCTAGGGGAACTCGGTCGCCGCTCCGATCGACGTGGCTGCTCCGTAGAAGGTAAAGGCCACTGTCTGTGAACCTCTATCGACCTTCTCTCTTTCCTCCCTATTGGAGGCCACTGTCTGGGTTTCTCTGTCGGGCCTCTCCCGACCTTCCACCCTCTTAACAGCGATCATAGCGAACCCGAACATGTTCAGGCTAGCTATGCAGAGATGCCTTGACGAGTGCCGTTGCCCCGATAGATGGAAAAGGCAGAAACTGGTGCTGTTGCCGAAGCCCGGGAAGCCGCCAGGCGACCCATCGGCGTACAGACCAATCTGTCTGATAGACACGACTGGCAAACTGCTTGAGAGGATCATCCTCAACAGGCTCACCCCGTACGCGGAAGGTACGGACGGTCTGTCAAGCAACCTGTTTGGCTTTCGGAAGGGTAAGTCCACAGTGGACGCTCTCAACTCAGTGATAAATACTGCCGAGATAGCGATCCAACGAAAAAGGCGAGGTATTCGATACTGTGCGTTAGTGACACTTGACGTGAAGAACGCATTTAACAGCGCAAGGTGGGATGCCATCGCGCTCTCGTTACACCGGCTTAGCCTACCGGTGGGTCTGTACCGGATCCTGGAAAGTTACTTCCAAAACCGCGTACTGATATACGAGACCGATGCCGGTCAGAAAAGGGTTCCGATTACCGCCGGAGTCCCGCAGGGCTCGATCCTAGGCCCGGTGCTATGGAACCTCATGTATGACGGGGTTCTGAGACTGAAGTTCCCTCCTGGGGTCAAGATCGTCGTAACCTTGGAGGTCTACGGGGAGTCAATTCCTGAGGTAGAACTAACCGCAGAACACGCGATTAGCACGGTGGAGGAATGGATGAGCACGAGAGGCCTGGAGCTCGCTCATCATAAGACGGAGGTAGTTATCGTCAACAACCGCAAGTCGGCACAACATGCAGTTATCCATGTGGGAGAAGTCGCGATCACTTCACAGCGAAGTCTGAAGTCTCTCGGAGTCATTATAGACGACAAGCTGACCTTCGGCAGCCATGTCGACTATACGTGCAAGAGAGCGTCGACTGCTGTTGCGGCACTATCGAGAATGATGTCCAACAGCTCAAAGGTGTGCGCCAGTAGACGTAGGTTACTGGCAGGCGTTGCCGTATCTATCCTCAGGTACGGCGGCCCGTCATGGTCAAGAGCACTGAGGGTAACCAGTTACCTACAGAAACTGGAGAGCACCTACCGCGTGATGTGCCTCAGAGTGATATCTGCCTACCGCACGGTATCACACGATGCATCCTGCGTGATAGCGAGCATGATGCCAGTCGGGCTGGTCATTCGGGAAGATGAGGAGTGCTTTGAGCTACGTGAAAATAGGGGAGCCCGCGAGCGCACCAGGGTGACCTCGGTCGCCAGATGGCAGCGTGAGTGGGACAACTCCTCGAAAGGTTGGTGGACCCACCGGCTGATACCTAGCATATCGAGCTGGGTGGGAAGACCCCATGGGGAAGTTCACTTCCACCTGACACAATTCCTGTCAGGCCATGGCTGTTTCCGTCAGTACCTCCACAGGTTCGGGCACGCGGAGGTCCCAGTCTGCCCGGACTGCCCAGGTGTAGATGAAACTGCCGAACACATACTGTTCGTATGTCATCGGTTCGACGTCGAAAGAAGAGCAATGCTTGACGTCTGTGGCTGGGACACAACCCCGGATACCCTTATTCAGCGGATGTGTCAAACGGTGGAGAAGTGGAACGCAGTCTCGGCTGCTACCATCCAGATTGCCAGTAGGCTACAGGTAATCTGGCGAACCGAGCAACAGACGGCGGGCACGGCTAACTAGTGATTGGTTAGCTGGAGCGAAAAAGGCCAAGCGCAAAATAAGAGAGTGAATGGTCTGTTCATGTCGAGGTAGGTTGGCGCAGCGAATGGCAACCGCGTAAAGGGTAAACCCAGCCACCCCGAAGCAAGACAAAGGAGTGAGTGTATAGGCGTATAAGTGGACTGCCTCATGCCAAGACGGGAGGGTCGTAGCGTAGTATGTTGGAACTAAGCTATCGATGCCTCATGGCGTGGCAGAGGAGTGAAAGGGTGAGCATCCAAGTCAGTCTCACACTGCATGTTAAGGGTGAGCATAAAAGTCAGCCTCACAGGTTGGTAGAGGCTAGCACAAAAGTCAGCCTAGCAAGGAATGAAAAGGTGAGCACAAAAGTCAGCCTCGCATGGTATGTCAGAAGTGGGGCCTAAGAAAAATGTCCCACATCGGATGCCAGAGGGAGTGACAAAGGTACAATAGAGTGGCACGATTGAGAGTGAATCAGGTGATAGGGTGAGCACCCAAGTCAGCCTCACATGGATGGGTAGGGCGAGCACAAAAGTAAGGCTAGCAAGGAATGAGTAAGGTGAGCACACAAGTCAGCCTCGCATGGAACGTAAAAGGTGAGCACAAAAGTCAGCCTCATGTGGGTGTGTTTGAGAGTGAATCAAAGTGCGATTGAGAGAGCACCCAAGTAAGCCTCATACAGGATGTATGAACGCGTGAGTGAGAGTGAATGAGTACATTTAGTACAGCCATCCCCCCAGAAGTAATACCGAGAGGTAGTTCCTGGGAGGAATGATGGCGGAGCCCAATGGAGTTTAGTCGGTATTAATGGCTGGTCACCATTCGAGTCCGACACGCCCCCAGTGCACCCCGTGTGGTAGATTGGACCCTACCGTTAGCACGTGTACTGGGCTAGGACATAAAAGTCTTCTCCATTGTAAAAAAAAAAAAAAATAGCACCGGGCCTAGGATCGAGCCCTGCGGGACTCCGGCGGTAATCGGAACCCTTTTCTGACCGGCATCGGTCTCGTATAGTAGTACGCGGTTTTGGAAGTAACTTTCCAGGATCCGGTACGGACCCACCGGTAGGCTAAGCCGGTGTAACGAGAGCGCGATGGCATCCCAGCTTGCGCTGTTGAATGCGTTCTTCACGTCAAGTGTCACAAACGCACAGTATCGAATACCTCGCCTTTTTTGTTGGATCGCTATCTCAGCAATATTTATCACTGAGTTGAGAGCGTCCACTGTGGACTTACCCTTCCGAAAACCAAACAGGTTGCTTGACAGACCGTCCGTACCTTCCGCGTACGGGGTGAGCCTGTTGAGGATGATCCTCTCAAGCAGTTTGCCAGTCGTGTCTATCAGACAGATTGGTCTGTACGCCGATGGGTCGCGTGGTGGCTTCCCGGGCTTCGGCAACAGCACCAATTTCTGCCTTTTCCATCTATCGGGGAAACGGCACTCGTCAAGGCATCTCTGCATAGCTAGCCTGAACATGTTCGGGTTCGCTATGATCGCTGCCTTGAGTGCGTTGTTTGGAACTCCATCCGGCCCTGGAGCTTTGTTCATTGCTAGGGATTTAGCCACTGCGAGTAGTTGTTCATTCATCACTGGAGCCACCATTTCGGCCGTGCCCGCACTGTCTCGTAGTGCAGGTGGCCAGGGGCTTGTGGCTCGAGACGGGAAGAGTACTTCGATAATCGTTGCCAACCGGTCCGGAGACCGTTCTGGGGGTGAGGAGCCCCCTTTGGTCTTGGCCATCACAATCCTGTAGGCGTCACCCCACGGATTCGCGTTGGCACTCTCACACAGGTTGTCGAAACACGCTCTCTTGCTGCTTTTAATGGCCTTGTTAAGGGTCAATTTCGCAGCTCGAAACACTTCACGGCGGTTCTCTCTTGCATCCTCGGTGCGAGCTCTTTGCATCCTACGTCTAGCTCTGAGGCAGGCTGACCGTAGAGCTGCAATCTCGGCACTCCACCAGTATACCGGGCATCTACCGTTTCTTGGCAGTGTTTTTCTCGGCACAGTGGCGTCGCACGCGCGTGATAGAACAGCTACCAGCGCATCCCCGCTTAGACTGTCGGTGTTGGCCTCCAGTCCCAGGGCCGCGGTGAAAGCTTCGCTGTCGAAGTGATTGGACTTCCACCCGCGTACCTGACAGGGATCTCTCGCCCTCGGATGCTTCACACCATAGTTGATCTTAAAGCGGATTGCTAAATGATCGCTATGGGTGTAGCCTTCGTCTACCCTCCATTCCATGCCTGGAGCCAGACTCGGGCTGGCAAAGGTCACACCAATCCACGCCTCCACTCCGGTTCTACGGAATGTACTAGCGGAGCCATTATTAGCTAGCACAGTATCGAGTTTCGCAAGCGCCTCCATTAGCGCTTGACCCCTGCTATTTGTACAGCGGCTGCCCCACTCCACTGCCCAAGCGTTAAAGTCTCCCGCTATGACTACCGGTTTCCGGCCCGCTAGGTCCGACGAGAGCCTGTCGATCATCTGGTTGAACTGTTCTATTGGCCACCTTGGTGGGGCGTAGCAGCTGCAATAGAACACACCATTGATCTTGGCTATCGCCACACCCTCGGCGGAGGGGTGTATTACCTCTTGAACCGGGAACCGTCCCGTTGTACAGATTGCCACCATTCCAGACCCGTCCGACACCCAATTGCCGTTGCCGGCAGGGATGCGGTATGGGTCTGATAAGAGGGCGACATCTGTCCTCGACTCCGAGACCGACTGCCACAGCAGCTGTTGGGCTGCTGCACAATGGTTAAGATTTAGCTGTGTGACGTTCACGGCTTCTTCTTATTTAACTCGCCGAAGGGACACGAAGGTCCGCCCATAGCATGTTTATGGGCTTGCTTCTTAGCGGTGCAGATAAGGCACTTGTGTGCCTTAGTGCACCCCCGCTCTTTATGTCCCTCCTCACCGCAGCGACGATATAGTTTGCTCCTATCTATGCCTTTGCAGTCGTATGCTTTGTGGCCGGATTGAAGGCACCGATAGCACCTATCCACTGAAGGCGGCTGGGGTATACTAATAGGGCATACCGACCAGCCGATCTTCAGCTTACCTTTCTCGGTTACCTTTTTGGCATCCGCCTTCAGTAGCCTGATGTAGGCTACTTGGGTGCCAGAGGGTCCATCTCTCAATCGCACAGAGGCCCGCTCGATTGTGACGTCGCAATGCTCCTTAACGGCTGCGACGACGTCTTCTGCGGTCGTGAACTCGTCCAGGTGCTTGCACTGGAGAGTCGTTTCCGCACCTAGCGACCTGATTTGGGCGCCTTCACCAAGGACCTCTTGGGCCAAGGCCTTGTATACTGCACTAGATTGTGCACCTCGCTTCAGCACCAGAAGCATCTCTCATGTGTTGGTGCATCTTACGCTACGCACATCCTGCCCAAGGGCCGAGAAGCTTTCGGCCGCCTTCATCGATTTTAAGACATCGGCGTATTTGTCCTTGTCGGTTTTTAACCACAAGGCTTCGCCTCTGTCCTTGGCCTTCTTCGCAGGCCGCGGTACCTCCGGTGTCGGTGCCGGCTTTTTCTTGGTGATCAGCGTCCAGGGGTTTGAGCCCCCCTGCCCCGGTCGTGAATGCGTAAAAATGGCCTGCTATTTGTACAGCGGCTGCCCCACTCCACTGCCCAAGCGTTAAAGTCTCCCGCTATGACTACCGGTTTCCGGCCCGCTAGGTCCGACGAGAGCCTGTCGATCATCTGGTTGAACTGTTCTATTGGCCACCTTGGTGGGGCGTAGCAGCTGCAATAGAACACACCATTGATCTTGGCTATCGCCACACCCTCGGCGGAGGGGTGTATTACCTCTTGAACCGGGAACCGTCCCGTTGTACAGATTGCCACCATTCCAGACCCGTCCGACACCCAATTGCCGTTGCCGGCAGGGATGCGGTATGGGTCTGATAAGAGGGCGACATCTGTCCTCGACTCCGAGACCGACTGCCACAGCAGCTGTTGGGCTGCTGCACAATGGTTAAGATTTAGCTGTGTGACGTTCACGGCTTCTTCTTATTTAACTCGCCGAAGGGACACGAAGGTCCGCCCATAGCATGTTTATGGGCTTGCTTCTTAGCGGTGCAGATAAGGCACTTGTGTGCCTTAGTGCACCCCCGCTCTTTATGTCCCTCCTCGCCGCAGCGACGACATAGTTTGCTCCTATCTATGCCTTTGCAGTCGTATGCTTTATGGCCGGATTGAAGGCACCGATAGCACCTATCCACTGAAGGCGGCTGGGGTATACTAATAGGGCATACCGATCAGCCGATCTTCAGCTTACCTTTCTCGGTTACCTTTTTGGCATCCGCCTTCAGTAGCCTGAGGTAGGCTACTTGGGTGCCAGAGGGTCCATCTCTCAATCGCACAGAGGCCCGCTCGATTGTGACGTCGCAATGCTCCTTAACGGCTGCGACGACGTCTTCTGCGGTCGTGAACTCGTCCAGGTGCTTGCACTGGAGAGTCGTTTCCGCACCTAGCGACCTGATTTGGGCGCCTTCACCAAGGACCTCTTGGGCCAAGGCCTTGTATACTGCACTAGATTGTGCGCCTCGCTTCAGCACCAGAAGCATCTCTCATGTGTTGGTGCATCTTACGCTACGCACATCCTGCCCAAGGGCCGAGAAGCTTTCGGCCGCCTTCATTGATTTTAAGACATCGGCGTATTTGTCCTTGTCGGTTTTTAACCACAAGGCTTCGCCTCTGTCCTTGGCCTTCTTCGCAGGCCGCGGTACCTCCGGTGTCGGTGCCGGCTTTTTCTTGGTGATCAGCGTCCAGGGGTTTGAGCCCCCCTGCCCCGGTCGTGAATGCGTAAAAATGGCGTTTTTTCAGTTTTTTTTAAATTATCTGCCGAAATTGACAATATAGATTAACAATTTATTATATGTTTTTAGACAGCTTTAACGAATACCTTTCGAACAAGCTATAGATTGTTGAAATCGGACTATTATCAAAAGAGATATTTAACATTAAATGCGGACGAAAGATTTTTATCATTTCCCATTGCCAGAAATATGACCAAAAACATGTAATCTATTATTAACGCCAAAACAGCTTATTTTAGGTCAGTAGTATCTTCGGAAAATTTTATGGAGGTAATATGCCCTGTCTTTTAGTAGTATGCTTTTGCTGATTAATCCCCCTATGAGTGAGATATTTTCACAAATTTTCTTGGAAGTGATTATATCGAAATGATGCCTTCAGCAAATTTGTAGCTCTTACTTTTGCGAATAACTTTACTGAAGACTTCAAATATCTATTTTAAATACTTTAAAAGTTATGGCTTGTTGTTTGTTGATTACTCTTTGTCGCCTATTTATTGTTCAATATAGTAATAATCTATTGAAATAAGCTAAACATTATTTCGATAATACGAATTTTGTATTTCATTTTACTATCTACAACTGCTAGAAATAATCACCCAACACTTCCAAGTTGTCTGGAAGTAACTTGATAACTCATCAGTACAAAAATGTTCATTCTTCGAACCTTCTGACTGCAATTTTTCTAACTTATGACCATCGGATCGATCTGAAACATATCGGAAAATGAGAAGCGAAATAAATAACTCCAAGCAACGGCGTAGCCAAGAGAAGGTTTTGAGGTTTAACACCATACAACCCCCCTCCCCCCCACCACACCCAAAAAAATTATTGGATTGAAGTTGAAAATTTATTGATGCAGACTGATTTAATTCAATACTACAATAACAATTATCTGATCCGTAGATTGATAACCTGTTGTTGTAAACGTCATGAGGACTTTTAATAAATTGTCGGAATGGGGTCCTGATATGTAACTGATCTATTGGTCTTGATTTCACAGTTGTCTAATAGCATCAATATCAAATTCCTGCCTGAAAACATTCCAATAGAAAATTCCAGAGTTCTGTAATCAATCATAATTCTCAGATTTATTTTCAAATTGAGTTCGTTTTTATAGAAATGTACTGTAAAAAGGGTCTTTATTTAATAGGAAGCGAAGTTAAAATTGATTTAACGTCTATGAAACATAGAACTGCTCACCAAAAAAATGCATAACTTTCAACATTTGCTAAAAATGTTTTTGCCTTTCTCATTCACTCTAATATTCGTCAATCTAATCCCGACCTGGAGAGCCGAGTGTCATGTGCCAATCGACTGAGTTCGTAGAGATCGGAAAATGTCTGTGTGTGTATGTATGTGTGTATGTGTTTATGTGGAAAAAATGTGACCTCTGTTTCTCAGAGATGGCTGGACCGATTTGCACAAAGTTAGTTGTTACGAAACCAAAGGGCAGATTCGTTCAACAGACAGATGAGTTCAGTTCAGTACCACCCGGTGCTGTCAATTCGAGCAAACATAAATGTCAGTTGCGCAAACTTCAGAACATACCCTCGTGTGCTGAACTGTCAGATGGAGCATAGATTTCACACGAGGAGTTAAGTGGTCGGAGATCTGAAAGCTCTATAAAATAATATAGTCTGCAATTAAAACTTATTTCTACAATTACTTAAATACTAGTTAAAGGAGTGAATTTGTGATTAAACTAGGTAACTATAATTTAACATGCATACAACTTAAAAACTATGTGAAGATTTATGCATAAATTGTTATAGATACTAAAGCTAACAGTACGGTTAATTGGCTAGTCTACACTAGTTATCATAGATTTGCAAGACAAGTAAGTTCTATTCATTGAAATCTAGCTTTAAACTAATGAATTTGTTAAACCTAGAACAATACAGACACATATAAAAAAAAAGATTTTGTTTCGGAAAAGCGCGGAAGAAGCAAACGAAAATGTAAGCTAACCTATATTTAAAACAGTATGCAATCTAATATAATAAATTCCAGCTTTGAAGCTGCGTGTAAGCTGCTATCAGGACGTGTATTCTTCCCAATCCGAACAATCTTCGAAGATTTTCCGGAGAACACAGTTCCTGGAAGAAGGAGATGGATTTGAGGAAACATTGTGCCAAGTGTGATCGACCGGACTCGGCGGATAATTTAGTCGGATGCGACTCCTGTGAGACGTGGATGCACTGTGGGTGTGCGGGAGTGACGGATTCCATCGCCGAGGTTAATCGCAGTTGGAAATGCGAGCAGTGCCGGGAGGAAGATTCAATGTTGCAGTCTGTCAGTCGTATGTCTTCTACCAAGCACTCGTCTAGAATAGACCTCAATCTAAGGATGATCGAGGAAGAGAAGGCCATGAGAATGCGAAGAATTCTGGAAGAAGAAGCAGCTCAAGCTGCAACCAGGAAAAAGCTAGCGGATGAGTAGGAGAAGTTTCTAAAGAAGTAGTATAAAATTCTCGCGGATGAGGAAAATTCAGAGGATGGAGCCAGTAGGACATCAAGACTGAGCAGTCGGGCTAGTCTTGATATGGTACGGTCGTGGCTTGGAAAGCAGGAAGTCGACACAGCACGTCGAGTGAAAGTAGTGTCATCCAGTAGCACCTTGCCGAGAACCGTAGTTACAGAAACAGTTCAGCAGTTTATAATCCCAGCTCTTAGGCGAAGGCGTCAAACGTTCCTGCTCTTGCAACCTCGAGCCCTGTGTCAACTTCTACACCAAGTTCGGTAAAGTGCTCCGTGGCAATGATTGCACCTAAAGGTCCAGTTCCAGTAAGATCAAAAGGTGACTTCTTATCCCACACCGAAATTATTTTGGACGTTCCCGGGAGACCTCTGGTAAGTTCGTCATTGGTGACTAGATGCAACTCCTACGTGGGAGTCAATAAACTCGTTGCGATAAATAAAAGTGGATCGCGGAAGATCAACAATAGTGCTCCGCCTTCGGTTATCGACCTTCCCCCTTTATCGGGTCGTAACCAAGTACCAGAGGCAATAGTAAACAGCATCCCATCCATACTCATGAGTAGGGCATCGGAATGCGGTGATAACATTGCCACATATTCCTCTAGTAGTAGGCCAGTGTATCACGATAGCATAGTAGGTAAAAGTGTACCACAAGTATCCTCCCTCAACTATGGGTATAGTATATGGGGCCTATGTCTAACTGTAATCCCACATTCTCGACAACAACCTCAGTGCTGAATCAACTGCACACTACAAATATTCCGACACATAACAGTATCGTCGCCCCTCCGTACGTTGCAACTAACCCATCAATGTCATTACTCACTGGTAGTCAGGGTTACTCGGTTGGAGGGCGTTCAGTTACTTTCCAACATCCGAGTTTATCAGTGCCATTAGTACACTCCCGACCAACGTTAAGTTCCATTTGTCAACCAACGTGGATCAATAGCAATATCGCCAGTACCACCGTGAGTGGAATGCAATCGTTAAATATAAATCATATCCCGGTCTCAACGCAGAGAGAAGGAACGTATTTCAATAATGGGGGTGTGTTAGTAAGTACGAGTGCGTTGGTACCACCTGTGTCCAGTACCACTGCACCTCAGTTTGTGATTCCGGGTACCCAACAACCGATGCCAGCCGGACCATTCTGTGCTCCATCCATTGACCAACGGCCTCAACAACAGCCTGCTATACCAGTTCGAAGCGGGCCATCTAGCGAACAAATGGCTGCGAGACAAGCTATGCCGCGAGAGTTGCCAATCTTTTCAGGCGACCCTCAAGATTGGCCGCTATTCTATAGCTCGTTCTGCAACACTACGGAAACATGTGGATACACTGATTCGGAGAACTTAGCTCGACTACAGCGTTGTTTGAAGAAGAATGCGTTGGAAGCAGTTAGAAGCCGGTTGCTGATGCCGCAGTCGGTGCCTTTCGTAATTGATATATTACGGCGCTTGTACGGTCGACCAGAAATTCTGATACACACTCTCCTCCAAAAGCTACGAACAGTTCCCTCTCCGAAGACTGACAACTTGCAGTCGCTAATAAATTTCGGTCTCGCTGTACAAAATGTCGTGGATCACATGTGTGTTGCTAATCTTTCTGATCATTTGTGGAATCCTACGCTGCTTCACGAGCTAGTCGAGAAACTACCACCGCAAATTAAAATGCAGTGGTCCTACTACAAGAATAAAAGCACTTGCGTCAACCTGGCGAGCTTCAGCGCGTTCATGTCTGAGTTAGTGATAATGGCTTCAGATGTTACGCTTCCAGTCGAAGCGCTCAGTATGAACTCGAAACCCATCAAACCGGGGAAAGAGAAACCGAAGCTGTACACACACTCTGAGGGCCCGCAGGAGAGGAATAGTGAATCCGCTGGGAAAAATATGGCAACAGGGGAGCGGGAAAAGAATACTTGTATGTATTGCGCTAGAACCGGTCACGAAATCGCAAACTGCAAGCAATTCAAGGCGCTCGATATCGACGATAGATGGGAAGTCGTGAAGCAGAAAAAACTGTGTAGGGGTTGCCTTGTACCACAGCGGAAATGGCCATGTCGAACCAAAAAGGAGTGTGGTATAAATGGTTGTAGAATATACCACAATAACCTTCTGAACTCAGCAAACGGTTCGGGAAAAGCGGATACAACGAGCGGAGCAGGGAATACGAATATTGTTGTGCATCAAAATTTACACAGTTCGATGTCATATTCGTTATTCCGATATTTGCCGGTCACTATACACGGGAATGGCAAGCAAGTCAGTACCTATGCGTTCCTGGATGACGGGTCTAGTTCTACTCTTCTTGAACGCAATATTGCGTCGTCGTTAGGCATCAAGGATCCAACTGACGGCTTCTGTTTGAGTTGGACTGGAAATATCTCGAGGGAAGAAAAGGAATCCCAGCGTATTAGCTTGGTCATCTGCGGGAATGGCAAAAAGTTTAAATTCCACAATGTGATAACAGTTCAGCAGCTGCAGTTACCTGCGCAGACGATGTGCTACGACAATCTAGCACGTAGCTATCAACACCTAAAGGGTCTTCCGGTTCAAAGTTACACGGATGCGACTCCAGGTATCATCATTGGCATCGAACATATTCGGCTACTAACTGCGTTGCGAACGCGCGAGGGAAGAGATAACGAACCAGTGGCTACAAAAACGCGTCTGGGTTGGTGGATCTTCGGGAAAAACGACAAGAGCGGCAATTCGATAGTGCAGCTGAATTTACATCTAACAGAAAAGATGAAAAATCATGAGCTACATCAATGGATGAAACAATTCTTTGCAGTCGAAGAGTCCAGCGTGACAGTCAAACCTGAAGCTGAAGAAGACAGGCGAGTACGACAGATTATGGAAGCTACAACCCGGTGCGTGGACGGTGCCTTCGAGATAGGGTTGTTATGGAAGTATGACCTGGTCTGCTTTCCGGACAGCCACCCGATGGCACTTCGGCGATTGAAAGCGTTGGAGAGAAGGTCAAGTAAGGACCCGATTCTCGGGCAAAGGGTGAAAGAGCAGATTGTAGAGTACGAGTCGAAGGGATACGCCCATCGTATTACGCCAAACGAACAGCGATCTACTGACCCGACAAAGGTCTGGTACTTACCGTTGGGAATAGTACAGAACCCGAAAAAACCGAGCAAACTACGGCTGATATGGGACGCTAAAGCACGTGTGGCAGGCGTATCATTCAACGACATGCTGTTAAAAGGTCCGGATCTTCTAGTGGATCTGATATCGGTACTGCTGCGCTTCAGGCAAGCAAACATAGCAATAGTGGGAGACATAAAAGAGATGTTCCATCAGATCAGGATACGAGATGAAGACAAGCAGTCACAACGGTTCATTTTTCGGCTGCATCCAGAATTAGAACCCCAAATTTTCGTCATGGATGTGGCCACCTAGTCTAGCGCAGTGTATAAAAAACAGAAACGCAACGGAGTTTGCTGATACCTTTCCGAGAGCGGCAAGAGCTATCACCGAGAACTTTCTGGACAGCGTAGACACGGAAGAGGAAGCTGTCCGATTAATCACCGAAGTGAAATATGTCCATTCGCAAGCAGGTTTCGAAATTCGTAACTTTGGCTCAAATTCAGTCCGAGTCTTAGAGAAAATCGGAGAGCCGGAAGCACATCAGCAAATATCCATGAAGCTGGACAAATCGCTTGATTCGGAACGGGTGCTAGGTTTGATCTGGAAGCCAACAGAGGACGTCTTCTCCTTTGACCTGAACAGCATGAAGGAAGAAATTAAGACATTAATCGAAAGTGACAGTACGCCAACTAAACGACAGGTTTTGCGAACTGTAATGTCATTATTCGACCCACTAGGGCTCATTGCACATTTCGTCGTACATGGGAAAATTCTTATGCAGCAGATATGGAGAAGTGGCACAGACTGGGATGATTTCATCGCGGAAGAATTGCATGTCTATTCGTGGACGCCAGCGAAGTGGCCTGAGCGGCTGCATTATATTTTCGACTCATCGACAATGGTAGACCCCGATGCGTCCTAGTAGCTGCAAAAACGAAGGTCGCTCCGTTGAAACCACTATCTATCCCTCGTCTAGAGCTACAAGCGGCGATGATCGGAGGTTGATGGGCTCAGTGTTAAGCTCCCTGGATATCTATATAACTAAACGCTACTTCTGGACAGACTCAACAACCGTTCTGTATTGGCTACGATCTGACGCTCGACGATATCATCAATTTGTTGCGTTCCGTTTAGGAGAGATTCTCACTTCATCGAGCGTAGATGAATGGAATTATGTGCCATCGAAAATGAACATTGCTGATGCGGCCACGAAGTGGAAAGATGGACCAAGTTTCGACCCGAATGGGCCGTGGTACAATGCACCGGAGTTCTTATTCGACACGCGGGATCGGTGGCCGTCAGAACCCAAGCCGAACAGGGTGGGTGTAGAAGCTGAACTACGTACCGTATTTCTTTATCATGGTATGATGCCGCAACCACTGATGGATGTTTCTAGATTCTCAAACTGGAATCGTTTACTGAGAGCGACGGCCTACGTGTTACGAGCCTTTTGCAAGTTCAAGGGTGGAAAGGGATTTCAGTCCAATATTCTAGTACAGAAGGAGTTATACGAGGCTGAAAACCTAATTTGGCAGCAGATCCAAGTTGAAACCTATCCAGACGAGTACGCGATTCTGCGGCGAAGCCAAGGGGATTCGACAAGCTTAGCACCCATCCCGAAGTCCAGCTCACTGTACCGACTATCAGTATACTTAGATGAAACTGGCATCATTCGGATGAACAGTAGGATCTGCGAAGCACCTACCGTGGCGTATGATGCAAAGTTCCCAATTATATTACCAAGGAAGCACTTCGCTGTTCATCTTCTAGCGGAAAGCTACAATCGGAAATTCCTCCACGGAAATGGGGAGACAGTCTGCAACGAGATGCGTCAACGGTTCTTTATACCTGGGCTACGAGTGCTAATTCGTCAGGTATCGAAACAGTGTGTTACCTGTCGCGTTAGAAATGCCGTTCCAACACCACCTATGATGGCATCTCTACCGGCCGCTAGCGTCACTGGAATAATTCGACCATTTACGCACACTGGCGTAGACTATTTCGAGCCAATACAGGTCAAACAAGGTCGAAACCTGGTGAAAAGATGGGTGGCGTTATTCACTTGCCTCACGATACGTGCTGTACATTTAGAGGTAGTACATAGTCTCTCTACCCAGTCGTGCGTAATGGCCATCAGACGATTTGTGGCTCGCCGTGGTTCCCCAGAAACCTTCTACAGTGACAACGGAACTAACTTCGTAGGAGCAGGTAACATTCTTGAGAAACAGATGCAGGAGATCCAGGAGAATTGTGCGATTACATTTACCAACAGTAAGACGAGCTGGTGTTTCAATCCGCCTTCGGCGCCTCACATGGGCGGCGCTTGGGAGCGCATGGTACGCTCAGTAAAAACCGCTATGTCTGCCATCGCAGACCATCCACAGCATCCTAGTGATGAAGTTTTGGTAACAGTAGTGGCAGAAGCCGAGTCGATTGTGCACTCAAGGCCATTGACATACATTCCGCTTGAGTCGATGGAAGAAGAGTCACTGACGCCAAACCACTTCTTGTTGTTCGGTACAAAGGGCGTTGCACAACCGGAAACATCAACAAAGGTGGAAGGAAGTACCTTGCGAGACAGCTGGCGTCTCGCACAATGCTTGGTAAACCACTTCTGGGCCCGCTGGGTTCGAGAGTACCTACCAACTTTAACCAGGCGTACAAAGTGGTTTGAACCTACTAAACCGTTGAATGCAGGAGACCTAGTCATCGTGGTGGAGGAGAGTAAGCGGAACGGTTGGATAAGGGGTAAGATCGTGGACGTTATTAAGGCACCAGACGGACAAGTTCGGCGAGCAGTTGTGCAGACGAAGAATAAATTAATCAATAGACCTGCAGTAAAGCTAGCACTCCTGGATCTTCAGACACCTGAAGACAGTCCGGAACTTCACGGGCAGGGGAATGTTACGAAACCACAGGGCAGATTCGTTCAACAGACAGATGAGTTCAGTTCAGTACCACCCGGTGCTGTCAATTCGAGCAAACACAAATGTCAGTTGCGCAAACGTCAGAACATACCCTCGTGTGCTGGACTGTCAGATGGAGCATAGATTTCACACGAGGAGTTAAGTGGTCGGAGATCTGAAAGCTCTATAAAATAATATAGTCTGCAATTAAAACTTATTTCTACAATTACTTAAATACTAGTTAAAGGAGTGAATTTGTGATTAAACTAGGTAACTATAATTTAACATGCATACAACTTAAAAACTATGTGAATATTTATGCATAAATTGTTATAGATACTAAAGCTAACAGTACGGTTAATTGGCTAGTCTACGCTAGTTATCACAGATTTGCAAGACAAGTAAATTCTATTAATTGAAATCTAGCTTAAAACTAATGAATTTGTTAAACCTAGAACAGTACAGACACATATAAAAAAGAAGATTTTGTTTCGGAAAAGCGCGGAAGAAGCAAAGGAAAATGTAAGCTAACCTATATTTAAAACAGTATGCAATCTAATATAATAAATTCCAGCTTTGAAGCTGCGTGTGTGTGCTATCAGGACGTGTATTCTTCCCAATCCGAACATTAGTCTCAAATGAAAGGTACAACCTTCCCATCGGCTGCTATTGAATTTTTTATTGATTGGACCTCCGGTTCCGGAGTTGAGAGTTGAAGAGTGCAATCACACAGCAAATTCCCATATAAACTGAAATGAAAAAATTTCAAAATCAAATTTGTATTTTTGATGCCAAATGACTTTAAAATGCATGAAACATTGAGATGTTTGACAAAAATTGACTTTTTGGACTTTGGTACATTTTCTCATATAGAAAGGTTATGCAATCACTCTAAAAATTGTTGATCATACAGGCCCGGAGGGAGTATGTAGTGGGGGGTTGCTACTTTAAAATTAAAACTAGTTTAAAATTTCTTAACAAGTTGAAAATTTTCGGCAGGATCTGGACCTCCCGGATCTTTCTCCATGATCTGCCGCTGGTTTCAAGCGATGTTTCAGTATCACATAGTATCTCAAGATCGCGGCTGTCGATCCATTGTACGCATGTGCAAATCGTACGGAACATGTAATATTCATTTCCACCATTGTATTGAACATAACCAGCCATGGAATCGTAGTCTGGACAAATGAGACAAGCACAATTGCACCACTAGGTGGATTAAAACAGGTTTTTATTTTGGGAATGCGTCGAGTTGAGACGAAAACGTAATATGATTAATAACGAGTATAACACTTTCCGAAAATAAAGAGAAATTTATGAAAAATGACGATTTCCATTCGATTCTAGCAGGTCCTGATCGATTTTGATGAGCATTTGATTTTTGTTGTATGACCAATTATATGTATAGGCCAAATGTTTTAAAACAGTAATTTAAGGTCAAGATAGCATCATTTTGAAACCTCCAATTTCGGAGGTTTAGTATCTTCGATGAGTTTTACAAACGTTAAACAGCGCATTATTTGATAAAATAATTTTGACGGTATATCGTCCAAGAAGTATTTTCTCAGGTTAATATACATGACTACAATAAAGTCTTAACAAATTCGCTAAAGACTAGAACTCTGTTACTATTTTCTGAAAAATTTATTCTGCATAATTTTAAAACTTCAAAAATTACGATTTCGGAATTATGCCGTTTGGACAGTAAGATCGATTTTCACCAAACCCCCACCAAACCGAATTTCTGGCTACGCCGCTGATTTCAAGTAAGTAGAAACAAAGTCGTTCTACACTCGTTCACAAGAAACTTTTTCGAATGCTGAATATCTATTATAATACATTGAAACCCCGATTTTATCAGCCAAATATGAACATATGTTTGATGGGCTCCAGCATACGAACAAGACTGAATTCGAGTAAATCCTTTCTTGAGCATGTTTTCCTTATCATGAAGATGGAAATATACAAAAATGAAAAATTCATCATAATCAGAAATAGTTATCAGACTACATCAAGGGACGGGAAGAAAATTTTAACAGCTTCAGTTTATTATAAAGAAAAAAAAATTGCCCGCTTTAGTCAATGTCCCTATTTTGTCAGCCTAAAATACACCATGATATTGATAAAAATGGGTCTTTATTGTATGTATTATTCACTGTGTTTCACATTAATAGGTACATTACATTTTTGGGGATTTTTTATTGCATCGAACTACAACAATTTTTAGGTAGTTTTCAAGGGGTTATTTTATAGACTTCTTCCAAAATTTGGCGAACCTATTCCAATTAATTGGTATACTTAAGGGTGTACATGTTGCAGATAGAGAAAATACTGAAATTTTCAGCTTTTTTCCTACACAATATTACGAAAGCTTATTAAACAATTTTTCCTAATAAGTTTGTGATAATTATAAACTATTTGAAATTTTTTAATACTTTTATTTTTTATTTGACCGTGTTTTTTTAATAAATAGTGACCATCGCTTCTTAACGTAGTCTATTTTTCATGGCTTGCGGTGAGCACGATTTCTCGAATTGTTGAACTGAAAATTATGGAATAGAAATTATTTTTTAGTATTCTTTACAGATTTAACTCGCCGCGCAGATAGCTCTGAATTAGACCCGCTGGTGCCCTAAGACGATTTCGCTAGATTTTCAGAGCACTGTGGACCCAGTGCATTAACGCAAGTGACAGAAGGTTATCGAAAAGTTTCGTGAAAATGTAAATTCCAGTAATGATCATGATTTTCCCAAACGGTTCGTTTTCGAGAGGTTTTTATTTGTTCTTTGGCATAAGGATTAGCGATAATAATTCAAATCAAGGATACTACTGGGAAGTCACCTTTAGAAAAAGTCGATGTCGAAGTAAAATTTGGAACTATGCACGCATGCACTTCAGAGATAGCGTGATATCAGGAGCTGCGATTTCATTTCAACGCTTTTTTGTGAAAAGGGCGATACTTGCAAATATAAACATAAGGCTTTTTTCATACATGCGCATGAGGGCTTTGAAACGCAACAAATTAACCTAAAAATTTGGATTCTACGATATTGCTTTCTTAAACTACAGCAAAAAATACAACGGGCGAAACTGATTTTTGTTTGTTTATTTAAAGTTTCGCCCTCCACGCTCCATGCAAACAAACAGGGCGATACTTTTTTTGCTAGCAGTTACGAGGCGAAACTGTTATTTTCGTATTTTTTTCTAGGATTATCAAGCTGATACCAGCTGTAAATAGTAACAATGATCGCTATTGAAAAAACAACCTAGTCCACCTAGCAGTGAGATGAGACATTTCTTACACATGCAGAACTCCTTTATTAGTTTGCAGTTTCTGGTCCTGCACAAATAAAACCTCAAATAAACTGAATAGAATATAGAAAATCAATAAAACGAACTAAATAAAAAAATAAAGCAAAAAATGCAAAACAAAATGTTTTCAAATTCATAAAATGAGTACAATGATTTGTATAAATCAAATTAATAAAATACATAAATCAAATTGGATTAGCTCATTGAATGAAAAATTAGTCATTATTTAAAAATAGTTATCAAATTAATTAAATAAATTAAATTGACTCAAACTAACAAATTGAATAAAATAAATAAGTGGAATGACTGATTATGAAATATTAAAATTTAAGAAATGAACAAAATGAATCAAACGAATCAATTAATTCAAATGAATCCTATGAAACAAATCAAATGGATAGAACGAATTTAATGAATCCAGTGAAAACAATGAATCAAATGAATTAAATGTATAAAATGAATAAAATAATTGGAATGAATGAAAAGAATAAAACTAATAAAAGAGTAAATACATTGAAAAAAACGCTTTTAATCCACCTAACAGTGTGATGAGACATTTCTTATAACTCTTATCACTCTCTTCGGATATTATATCGTTTGAGAACATTTAGAACTTGATGCTTCGCGATGTTTTTGATAACACATACTACATGGGATAGTGGCAGGACTGAGAGAATCGCTCAAATCAGCATAGGACAACATCAGTGCTAGAAATCTCAAACCAAATCAATGGGAAAGCGAAAAAATGGCCCATAAAATAGACATACAAACCAATTATTGCTAATGCTCTGTTAATAAAATATCTAAATTCCTCAATCAATGCATTGTGGTGGGAAAACCAAATTTTCCTAAAGGGGTTATATATTGTACTGAGCAAAAAAATCGAATTTTTTTTGAATCGATTTGAAGTTTATACTTTACTCGAATTTCCAACACGACTGAGAACTAAGAAATCAACACTTTTTCTTGAAAATGGCGATACTAGCTGTAATACCATTCAAAGAAAATCAACAGTGAATATTTCCAAAGTTGGTTTTATTTCCTATTTAAGAACATTTGTGTTTTTTAATCCTAGATTGCATGATTCAGTGATCGAAACCTAAAACTTCTAAAGTATTTGAAATTATTAAATTAAAATTTGTTTTACATTTCTTACAAAAGAAATGTATAGGATTCGCTCAAACTTTGAAAACTTTTTCCGAGGCCCGGAGGGCCGAGTCTCATATACCAATCGACTCAGCTCGACAAATTGAGACAATGTCTGTATGTGTGTGTGTATGTGTGTATGTATGTATGTATGTACAAAATGTCATGTAATTATCTCAGCAATGGCTGAACCGATCTTAATGATATTAGTTTCAAATGAAAGACCTAACGTTGCCATTTGACACTATTATTTTTGATTTTTGATATGTTGTTTACTTTCTGAGATATAAGCGATTTTGTCAAAACACAGCAGGTTTTTTGCAAATAACTTTAAAACAATACAATCTTCCCACAAACTGCACATAAATAGAAAGCTTGTAAAAATACCTTTCTAACAAGCTATAGATTGTCCAAATCCGTGCACGAGCGGCGTAGATATTAGACATTTTGTATTTTTAGCCCTCGCTTACCAATTTCCACTAATTAAAAATGAAATTGTTTCATACAGAGTATTGCTTTACTGGTGTTTTAGGGGCAAAACTAAACCGATTTTGAATATCGGGGTATGAAAACACATCTACATGATTCAAGGAATTCGATGTTGAGAACATTTTGTGAATTACCTTCATAATAAATGAACTATTTCTCAAAAATCAATATATAAGTTCACTACAAAGACAAAATAATGTGTTGATAAAGAAACAGTGAGTTCTTGTATTTATTCCTTGGATTAGGCATAGCGTTCAATCATGAAATATATGTTGGATGGTATATCAATACACAGATCAACAAGTAATTCACCTAGTAGTGAGATAAAAGATTTCTAATATAATTATACTTGTGGCGTCACCGAAAGCAACTGTATGCTTGAAGCCAAAAATCCAGCGAAAATTTAACTCTTTTGCAAGATTTTGGTTATACTGGTTATGGCGCAAAAATTACTACTTACATTATTTATGATAAGAATGTAAGAATCAATATATCATAATAATATACCTATAAAAATGTCACTGCATTAACCATCATTTGCCATTCCTCACACGCCCCCCCCATCACTCTCTATCTATCTCTCTCTCACATTCTCTCTTTCTCTCTCTGTCTCTCTGCTATCGCATCTATCTAGCTATTTCTGTATGCATTTCTAAGTTGTGTGATAAGATCTTCTGCCAATCTGAAATATTTATTAATTGTAATTGCGAAGGTTTGAGAAAACAAAACTATTTTTTGTCTGCTGCTACATCAACTCAACTTTAATTCAATTGTATTCAAAGCCTGTATCTACACTATAATTAAGGAAATTCATGGCTATATCAGAAAAATATTTGGCTTAACTGGGTAATATGAAAGTTTGACAATGGAAATTTTCAAAAGAGACATTCCACGTGCGATATTTAAACTATTCGTATCTCTATTGAATTTTGAATGAAATATATGCTCAAAGACTGAAAGTTGAAGCCAGCAGGATTGGAATTGCCATCAACGTTTCGAAGACAAAATACATGAGAAGAAGAGGTTCTAGAGACGACACTGCCTCCCACCCGGTGATGGTGACGGTGACGAAATCGAGATGGTCGATGAATTCATGTATGTGGGCTCACTGGTAACCGACGACAATGATAACAGCAGAGAAATTCAGAGACGGATCTTAGCGGGAAATCGTGCCTACTTTGGACTCTAGAGAACACTCCGGTCTAACAAAATTCGCCGCCGCACGAAGTTGATTATCTTCAAGACGCTGATTAGATCGGTGGTCCTCTACGGCCACGAGACCTGGACTATGCTTGTGGAGAACCAACGCGCCCTTGGAGTTTTCGAACGAAAGGTGTTGCGTACCATCTATGGTGGCGTGCAGATGGAAGACTATTTACTTCAATGCAAATAAAAACTTTGAAATATCTACCTGTCTCATTCACGAATCGCATTCTCCCTGTCGTTCTCTGTTTAAGGGGCCTGAAAGCACATGTGACCTTGTCTCATTTTACTATATTCAATTGCGCGTTAAAATACTGGACCAGTAAATTCTATTCTGTACATTAATCTTTTTTTCGGGAATATGTGGCCAAAAAATAAACTTCGAATTCGTCAAGTAAGGATGCATGAAAACAAAAAGAATAAAACCAAAAAAAGATGGAAGCCCCAGAAAGTCCATTGCATATTTATTAGCCTTTTCTCAGAAGATGGGATTTTCAAAAACATTTCAAAACTTTATGATGCAATGGTTCTCAAATTCGTACAATCCGGTTTATTCATTTTCTTTATTCAAAAATGTTTGTGGCTTCAAATATATGATAATTTCATTTTAATGATTCATTTCATTCCGCATCTTTTTATTCGTTTTGTTCATCTGCGTTCATTTAACTTATTTTATTCGTTTCATTCTTTGGACTCACTCTGATCAGTTTATTCTTTTTGTGCATTTTACTCATATCATTCATTGTTTTCATTGTATGCATTTTATTAATTTTTCCAGTTTATTCATTTTGTTCAGTTTCTTCATTTTAATAATCTGACTACTTTTTCAGTTTTAATCATTTCATCCAAATAATTTATTTGATTCAATTTATTTCTTTATATAAATTTATAACCTTTTACCATTGTTCATTTTTTCATTTTAATCAATGCATTTAATTCTGCTCATTTTGTTGATTTGATTCGTTTGTTTTATTTATGCATTTCATTTATTTTTTACTTTAATCATTTTGTTCATCCATTCTTTTTATTCATTTGATCCATTTCATTAATTTGATTCATTGTATTCACTGGATGAATTAAATCAATTTGATTCATTTAATTCAATTGATTCATTTAATTAATTTGATTAATTTGATTTATGTGTTTCATGTGATCCATGTGATTCATGTGATCCATGTGATTCATTTGATACATGTGATTTATTTGATTCATTTGATTCATTTGATTCATTTGATTCATTTGATTCATTTGATTCATTTGATTCATATGATTCATATGATTCATATAATTCATTTGATTCATTTGATTCATTTGATTCATTTGATTCATTTGATTCATTTGATTCATTTGATTCATTTGATTCATTTGATTCATTTGATTCATTTGATTCATTTGATTCACTTGATTCACTTGATTGATTTGATTCATTTGATTCATTTGATTCATTTGATTCATTTGATTCATTTGATTCATTTGATTCATTTGATTCATTTGATTCATTTGATTCATTTGATTCATTTGACTCATTTGATTCATTTGATTCATTTTATTCATTTGACTCATTTGATTCATTTGATTTATTTGATTCATTTGATTCATTTGACTCATTTGATTCATTTGATTCATTTTATTCATTTGACTCATTTGATTCATTTGATTTATTTTATTCATTTGATTCATTTGATTCATTTGATACATTTGATTCATTTGATTCATTTGATTCATTTGATTCATTTGATTCATTTGATTCATTTGATTCATTTGATTCATTTGATTCATTTGATTCATTTGATTCATTTGATTCATTTGATTCATTTGATTCATTTGATTCATATGATTCATATGATTCATATGATTCATATGATTCATATGATTCATATGATTCATTTGATTCATTTGATTCATTTGATTCATTCGATTCATTTGATTCATTTGATTCATATCTATAATTTTATGCATTTCATGTTCAGTCATTCGTTTTATTTCATTCAATTTGTTAGTATGAGTCAATTTATTCTATTAATCTTATAACTATTTCTAAATATAATCTTAATTTTTATGTAATAACCTAATCTAATTTGATTCGTGTATATTATAATTTTGATTTCCATTAATTTTTCTACTCATTTCATGAACTTAAAAACCTATTGATTCATTTTTACATTTCTTATAAAAGAAATGTATAGAATTCACTTAAACTTTCAAGAATTTTTCCGAGGCCCGGAGGGCCGAGTCTTATATACCAATCGACTCAGCTCGACGATTTGGGACAATGTCTGTGTGTGTGTGTCTGTGTGTGTGTATGTAACGGACAAATTCTCATTCGTGTTTCTCAGCAATGGCTGAACCGATCATATCCAAACCAATTTTAAATGAAAGAACTAAAAAACAGTATGAACGCTGTTAATTTGTTTTTGATTCTGATGTTTAGTTTTTAAGATATGAATGTTTGAATGCGTGAAAATGGCGTTTTTTGCAGTTTTTTTGAATTATCTGCCGGAATTGACAATACAGATTACCAATTACCAATATATAATTTAGACAGCTTTAACGAATACCTTTCGAACAAGCTATAGATTGTTGAAATCGGACTATTATCAAAAGAGATATTTAACATTAAATGCGGACGAAAGATTTTTATCATTTCCCATTGCCAGAAATATGTTAAAAAACATGTAATCTATTATTAACGCCAAAACGGCTTATTTTACGTCAATTGTATCTTCGGAGAATTTAATGGAGGTAATATGCCCTTTCTTTTGGTATTGTGCTTTTGCTAATTAATCCCCCTATTAGTGAGATATCTTCACAAATTTTCTTGGAAGTGATTATATCGAAATGATGCCTTCAGCAAATTTGTAGCTCTTACTTTTGCGAATAACTTTACTAAAGACTTCAAATATCTATTTTGAATACTTTAAAAGTTATGGCTTGTTGTTTGTGGATTACTCTTCGTCGCCTATTTATTGTTCAATATAGTAATAATCCATTGAAATAAGCCAAACATTATTTCGATAAATCGAATTTTGTTTTTCATTTTACTATCTACAACCGCTAGAAATAATCACCGAACATTTCCAAGTTGTCTGGAAGGAACTTGATAACTTATCAGTGCAAAAATGTTCATTTGTGCGAACCTTCTGACTGCAATTTTTCTAACTTATGACCATCGGATCGATCTGAAACCTTTCGGAAAATGAAAAGCGAAATAAATAACTCCAAGCAACGGCGTAGCCAAGAGAAGGTTTTGGGGTTTAACACCATACAGCCCCCCCCCACCACACCAAAAAAAAAAAAATTGGATTGGAGTTGAAAATTTATTGATGCTGACTGATTTAATTCAATATAACAATAACAATTATCTGATCCGTAGATTGATAACCTGTTGTTGTAAACATCATGAGGACTTTTGATAAATTGTCGGAATGGGGTCCTGATACGTAACTGATCTATTGGTCTTGATTTCACAGTTGTCTAATAGCATCAATATCAAATTCCTGCCTGAAAACATTCCAATACAAAATTCCAGAGATCTGTAATAAATCATAATCCTTAGATTTATTTTCAAATTTTCAGCTTTTTTCCTACACAATATTACGAAAGCTTATTAAACAATTTTTCCTAATAAGTTTGTGAAAATTATAAACTATTTGAATTTTTTTAATAGTTTTATTTTTTATTCAACCGTGATTTTTTAATAAATAGTGACCATCGCTTCACAACGTAGTCTATTTTTCATGGCTTGCGGTGAGCACGATCTCTCGAATTGCTGAACTGAAAATTATGGAATAGAAATTAATTTTTAGTATTCTTTACAGACCCGCTGGTGCCCTAAGACGATTTCGCTAGATTTTTAGAGCACTGTGCACTAGACTGCCCAGAAAAATGATGAATTTTTGAAAACTCAATCGGCCCACCCCTGAGTCGATTCCTAGTCCCACCAGGAGTACTTTTATCAAATTTGAAGCAAATCGGACAAGTCTAACTACCGGACCAACGTGCCTGAAGTTTATATTGGATTTTTCAACAATGTACATGAAGAAAACTCACTAGCTCGTATTTTCGCCGCTAGGGGGCACTGTATACATCGTATTATCACTGTAAGTGAAAATAAGAAAGATATTTTAATTATCTACAACTTAGTCGAAGACTGCTAGTAAATCCGGCTATGGTAAAAGAAGTTATTAAACATTTAACAAAGTGATGTCTGAGTCAGTTTTGCGTGGGGCCTAACAGTGCATGGTTGTGTATCAGTGCTCGAGTCCCGCGAACTATATATTTTTGTGAAATAATAGTTAGATTTAGCCGAATAGTATGTTTACAAGAATTATAGTAAATAAAACGAGTTATGTTTTGATTAGAAAATTTTAGTTCCACCTGTGACCGCATAGAGGGCGCCACTACTAACTTTTCATAGAAGAGAGAAAGAGTATCAAAATGTTCAGAAGAAATACTGAAAAAATGCCTGTTCTATAACTTTGTAGAAGACACCAAATTTCTATCTCTCTCCGTTGAAAAGTTAGTGTTGGCGCCCTCTATGCGGTAACAGGTGGAACTAAAATTTTCTAATCAAAGCATGACTCATATTATTTACTATAATTCTTGTAAACATACCATTGAGCTAAACCTAACGATTATTTCACAAAAATGTTTAGTTCGTGTGAATCGAGTACTGATACACAACCATGCACTATTAGGCCCCATGCAAAACTGACTCAGACATCACTTCGTTAAAAGTTTAATAACTTCTTTTAACAAAGTCGGATTTACTTGCAGTCTTCGACTAAGTTGTAGACAATTCAATTTTCCTTCTTATTTTCACTTACGACAATACGATGCATATAGTGCCACCTAGCGGCGAAAATGCGTGCTTGTGGGATTTCTCCATGTAAATTATTGAAAATTCCCATACACACTTCAGGCCCGTTGGTCCGGTAGTTAGACTTGTCCGATTTGCTTCAAATTTGGTGCAAGTACTCCTGGTGGGACTAGGAATCGACGCAGAGGTGGGCCGATAGGGGTCATTTTTTCCTGTCACCCTACTGTGCACCCAGTGCATTAACGCAAGTGACGGAAGGTTATCGAAAAGTTTCGTGAAAATGAAAATTCCAGTAATGATGATGATTTTCCCAAACGGTTCGTTTTCATGAGGTTTTTATTTGTTCTTTTGCATTAGGATTAGCGAAAATAATACAAATCAAGAATACTACTGGGAAGTCACCTTTAGAAAAAGTCGACGTCGAAGTAAAATTTGAAACTATGCACGCATGTACTTCAGATATAGCGTGATATCAAGAGCTGCGATTTCATTTCAACGCTTTTTTTTGTGAAAAGGGCGTTACTTACAAATGGCTTTTTTCATACATGCGAATGAGGGCTTTGAAACGCAACAAATTAACCTTAAAAGTTTTGATTCTACGATATTGCTTTCTTAAACTACAGCAAACAATACAACGGGCGAAACTGTATTTTTGTTTGTTTATTTAAAGTTTCGCCCTCCATGCTCCATGCAAACAAACAGGGCGATACTTTTTTTGCTAGCAGTTTAGAGGCGAAACTGTTATTTTCGTATTTTTTTTAGGATTATCAAGCTGATACCAGCTGTAAATAGTAACAATGATCTCTATTGAAAAAACACGGACGAAATTGGTTGTGTAGAACGGTAGTTATTGTAAAAAACGTAAGGGCGATACTTCAATGCTGATAGGTGGGACCGAAAAAGTAAACAATCGCCAAAGCGGCGATACTATCATTTTGTCAATTTCAATAGCAAAAACAAATTTTAATTTAATCATTTCAAATACTTTATGAAGTTTTGGGTTTCGATCACTGAATCATGCAATCTAGGATGTAAAAAACACAATAGTTCTTAAATAGGAAATAAAACCAAGTCTGGAAATATTCACTGTTGATTTTCTTTGAGTGGTATCACTGCTAGTATCGCCCTTTTCAAGAAAAAGCGTTGATTTCTTAGTTCTCAGTCGCGTTGGAAATTTGAGTAAAGTATAAACTTAAATCGATTCAAAAAAAATTTCGATTTTTTTGGCTCAGTACAATATATAACCCCTTTAGGAAAATTCAGTTTTCCCACCACAATTTAGATATTTTATTAACACAGCATTAACAATCATTCAATATTTTATGGGCCATTTTTTCGCTTTCCCATTGATTTGGTTTGAGATTTCTAGCACTGATGTTGTCCTATGCTGATTTGAGCGATTCTCTGAGTCCTGCCACTATCCCATGTAGTATGTGTTATCAAAAACATCGCGAAGCATCAAGTTCTAAATGTTCTCAAACGATATAATATCCGAAGAGAGTGATAAGAGTTATAAGAAATGTCTCATCACACTGTTAGGTGGATTAAAAACGTTTTTGCTTTACTTTTTAATTTCGGTCGTTTTGTTGATTTCTATAATTTAATCAGTTTATTCGAGATTTTATTCGTGCAAGACTAGAAACTGTTTTCATCCCACCTCTAGTTGGGTGCCTACTTCTCGTGAGTTCTGCAAACTAATCCAATAGTGAAATGTGTAAGAAATGTCTCATCTCACTGCTAGGTGGATTAAATCGGTTTTTGCTATTGAAATTAACAAAATGATAATATCGCCCCTTTGGCGATTGTTTACTTTTTCGGTCCCACCTATCAGCATTTATCGCCCTTACGTTTTTTTTACAATAATTACCGTTCTACACCACCGATTTCGTCCGCGTTTTTTTAATAGTGATCACTGTTACTATTTACAGCTGGTATCAGCTTGATAATCCATTAGGTAAATTTGTTGCGTTTCAAAGCCCTCAAGCCTTATGTTTACATTTGTGAGTATCGCCCTTTTCACAAAAAAAGCGTTGAAATGAAATCGCAGCTCCTGATATCACGCTATCTCTGAAGTGCATGCGTGCATAGTTCCAAATTTTACTTCGACATCGACTTTTTCTAAAGGTGACTTCCCAGTAGTATCCTTGATTTAAATTATTATTGCTAAACCTTATGCCAAAGAAAAAATAAAAACCTCTCGAAAACGAACCATTTGGGAAAATCATCATCATTACTGGAATTTTCATTTTCATGAAACTTTTCGATAACCTTCCGTCACTCGCGTTAATGCATTGGGTGCACAGTGCTCTGAAAATCTTGCGAAATCGTCTTAGGGCATCAGCGGGTCTAATTCAGAGCTATCTGCGCGGCGAGTTAAATCTGTAAGGAATACTAAAAATTAATTTCTATTCCATAATTCTCAGTTCAGCAATTTGAGAAATCGTGCTCACCGCAAGCCATGGAAAATAGACTACGTTGTGAAGTGTTGATCACTATTTATTAAAAAATCACGGTTAAATAAAAAATAAAACTATTAAAAAATTTCAAATAGTTTATAATTTTCACAAACTTATTAGGAAAAATTGTTTAAAAAACTTTCGTAATATTGTGTAGGAAAAAAGCTGAAAATTTGAGTATTTTCTCTATCTGCAACATGTACACCCTTAAGTATACCAATTAATTGGTATACGAATTGGAATAGGTTCGCCAAATTTTGGAAGAAGTCTAAAAAATAACCCCTTAAAAATTGTTGTAGTTCGATGCATTAAAAAATCCCCAAAAAAAGGTACCTATTAATGTGAAACACAGTGAATAATACATACAATAAAGACCCATTTTTATCAGCCTCATGGTGTATTTTAGGCTGACAAAATGGGGACATTGACTAAATCGGGCAATTTTTTTTCTTTATAATAAACTGAAGCTGTTAAAATATTCTTCCCGTCCCTTGATGTAGTCTGATAACTATTTCTGATTATGATGAACTTTTTATTTTTGTATATTTCCATCTTCATGATAAGGAAAACATGCTCAAGAAAGGATTTACTCGAATTCAGTCTTGTTCGTCTGCTAGAGCCCATCAAACATATGTTCATATTTGGTTGATAAAATCGGGGTTTCAATGTATTATAATAGATATTCAGCATTCGAAGAAGTTTCTTGTGAACGAGTGTTTCTACTTACTTGAAGTCAGCGGCGTAGCCAGAAATTCGGTTTGGTGGGGGTTTGGTGAAAATCGATCTTACTGTCCAAACGGCATAATTCCGAAACCGTAATTTTTGAAGTTTTAAAATAATGCAGACTTAATTTTTCAGAAAAAAGTAACAGAGTTCGTGTCTTTAGCGAATTTGTTAAGACTTTATTGTAGTCATGAATATTAACCTGAGAAAATTCACCATACATACTTCTTGGACGATATACCGTCAAAATTATTATATCAAATGATGCGCTGTTTAACGTTTGTAAAACTCATCGATCATACTAAACCTCCGAAATTGGCGGTTTCAAAATGATGCTATCTTGACCTTAAATTACTGTTTTTGAACATTTTACCTATACATATAATTGTTCATACACCAAAATCAAATGCTCATCAAAATCGATCAGGACCTGCTAGAGTCGAATGAAAATCGTCATTTTTCATAAATGTCTCTTTATATTCGGAAAGTGTTATCCTCTGTATTAATCATATTACGTTTTCGTCTCAACTCGACGCATTCCCAAAATAAAAACCTGTTTTAATCCACTTAGTGGTGCAATTGTGCTTGTCTCATTTATCCAGAATACGATTCCATGGCTGGTTATGTTCAATACAATGGTGGAAATGAATATTACATGTTGAGTACGATTTGCACATACATACAATGGATCGACAGCCACGATCTTGAGATACTATGTGATACTGAAACATCGCTTGAAACCAGCGGCGGATCATGAAGAAAGATCCGGGAGGTCCAGATCCTGCCGAAAATTTTCAACTTGTTAAGAAATTTTAAACTAGTTTTAATTTTAAAGTAGCAACCCCTCACTGCATACTCCCTCCGGGCCGGTATGATTGACGATTTTTAGAGTGATTGCATAACCTTTCTATATGAGAAAGGCAAAAATGTACCAAAGTCCAAAAAGTCAATTTTTGTCAAACATTATTTTTCTCGAGTTTACTCCGGAACCGGAAGTACAATCAATAAAAAATCAATTGCAGCCGATGGGAAGGTTGTACCTTTCATTTGAGACTAACTGTGTGCAAATCGGTCCAGCCATCTCTGATTAACAGAGGTCACATTTTTTCCACATACACACACACATACATACACACACAGACATTTTCCGATCTCGACGAACTGAGTGGATTGGCATATGACACTCAGCCCTCCCGGTCGGGATTAGATTGACGAATGAGAAAGGCAAAAACATTTTTAGCAAATGTTGAAAGTTATGCATTTTTTTGGTGAGCAGTTCTATGTTTCATAGGCATTAAATCAATTTTAACTTCGCTTTCTATTAAATAAAGACCCTTATTACAGTACATTTCTACAAAAGCGAGCTCAATTTGAAAAGAAATCTGAGGATTATGATTGATTACAGAACTCTGGAATTTTCTATTGGAATGTTTTCAGGCAGGAATTTGATATTGATGCTATTAGACAACTGTGAAATCAAGACCAATAGATCAGTTACATACACATTCCGACAATTTATCAAAAGTCCTCATGATGTTTACAACAACAGGTTATCAATGTACGGATCAGATAATTGTTATTGTAATATTGAATTGAGTCAGTCAGCGTCAATAAATTTTTAACTTCGCTTTCATTTTCCGATATGTTTAAGATCGATCCGATGGTTATTAGCTAGAAAAATTGCACTCAGAAGGTTCGTACAAATGAACATTTTTGCACTGATAGTTATCAAGTTCCTTCTAGACGACTTGGAAGTGTTCGGTGATTATTTCTGGCGGTTGTAGAGAGAAAAATGAAATACAAAATTCGTTTTATCGAAATAATGTTTGGCTTATTTAAATGGATTATTACTATATTGAACAATAAATAGGCGACAAAGAGTAACCCAAAAAAACAAGCCATAACTTTTAAAGTATTCAAAATAGATACTTGAAGTCTTCAGTGAAGTTATTCGCAAAAGTAAGAGCTACAAATTTGCTGAAGACATCATTTCGAAATAATCACTTCCAAGAAAATTTGTGAAAATATCTCACTCATAGGGTGATTAATCAGCAAAAGATAATACCAAAAGAAAGAGCATATTACCTCCAATAAACTCTCCGAAGATACTATTGACCTGAAATAAGCCGTTTTGGCGTTAATAATAGATTACATGTTTTTGGTCATATTTCTGGCAATGGGAAATGATAAAAATCTTTCGTCCGCATTTAATGTTAAATATATTTTTGAATAATAGTCCGATTTCAACAATCTATAGCTTGTTCGAAAGGTATTCGTTAAAGCTATCTAAAACATATAATTTGTTAATCTATGTTGTCAATTTCGGCAGATAATTTAAAAAAAACTGCAAAAAACGCCATTTTTACGCATTCAAACATTCATATCCTGGAAACTAAACATCAGAATGAAAAACAAATTAATAGCGTTCATACTGTTTTTTAGTTCTTTCATTTAAAATTGGTTTGGATAAGATCGGTTCAGCCATTGCTGAGAAACACGAATGAGAATTTGTCCGTTACATACACACACACACAGACACACACAGACATTGTCCCAAATCGTCGAGCTGAGTCGATTGGTATATAAGACTCGGCCCTCCGGGCCTCGGAAAAAATCTTGAAAGTTTGAGCGAATTCTATACATTTCTTTTATAAGGAATGTAAAAAGATATTCTTACTTTTCAAATGACATATTTGAGCATATTTAAAATTCAATTCAGATACGAAAAGATTACATAACGCATGTGGAATATCTCTTATTAAAATTTTCATCTTCAAACATTTATATTACCCAGTTAAATTAAAAATTTTTCTAGAGAATAATGAATTTCCTTAAATATAGTGTATATAAAAGCTCTGAATAGAACTGAATTAAATTGGAGTTGATGTAGTTTACGAATTTGTCCAACCAACTCATAGTTCAACGTTTCGTAGGGATACACCTTTCATCTTGAGGTTGTGAACATTTGTAAATAGTTATAGTTTTCTCATAATACAATCATTTTGTAAATTTTCTCAGGACTATAGGGTAATTTACTTACCAAGTAGGATGTAACATTAAGCTATTTTTCATACACTAAAATGCACAAATCTCTTTACAGAGTAACGGTAGACAAAAATAGTATTGTCTTCTCAAACCTCCACAATTACATCGCACACATGATTGGGCATTAATAAATGTTTCAGGTTATCAGAAGATCTTATCACACAACTTAAAAATGGATTGAGAAACAACAAGAAATATGTGAGTCGTGACAGTTACTAGGAACACGAATGAAGGGAGAGAGAGTGAGAGAATGAGTGAGAGTGAGAAAGGGAGAGAGGGCGCGTGAGAAATGGAAAATGATGTTTAGTGCCGTGACCTTATATTTAAAGGTATATTATGCGATATATTGATTCCTTACATCCTTATTATAAATAATGTAAGTAGTAATTTTTACGCCAGAACCAGTATAAACAACCTAAATCTTGCAAAAGAGCTAAAATTTCGCTAGAGCTTTGGGATTCAAAAATACAATTGCTTTCGGTGATGCCGCGAGTATAATTATATGAGAAATCTTTTATCTGACTACTAGGTGAATTACTTGATGTTTTATATATTAATATACCATCAACATTTACCTCACGATTGAATGCAACGCCTAATCCAAGGGATAATTACATGAACTCTAGAAAAATTTCACTATGAACGCATTATTTTGTTTTTGAAATGAACTTACATATTAATTTTTGAGAAGTAGTTCATTTATTATAGAGGTAATTCACAATTTTTTTTCAATATCGAATTCCTTGAATCAAGTAGATGTGTTCCGATATTCAAAATCGGTTTAGTTTTGCCCCTGAAATACCAGTAAAGCAATACTCTGTATGAAAAGGTCTCCTTTTTAATTAGTGAAAATTAGTAAGGGAGGAATAAAAATACAAAACGTTTAATATCTCCGCCGCTCGTAAATGGATTTTAACAATATATAGCTTGTTAGAAAGGTATTTTCATAAGCTTTTTACTTCTATCTAGTTTGTGTGACGTAATCGCTTTGTTCGATAGTTATTCGCTTAAAACCTGTCTTGTTTTGACAAGATCACTCATATTTCAGAAAGTAAACAAAATATCGAAAAACAAAAATAATAGTGTCAAATGGTAACGTTAGGCCTTTCATTTGAAACTAGTTTCGTCAAAATCGGTTCAGCCATTGCTGAGATAATTACATGACATTTTGTACATACATACATAGACACATACACACACATACAGACATTGTCTCAATTTGGCGAGCTGAATTGATTGGTATATGAGACACGGCCCTCCGGGCCTCGGAAAAAGTTTTCAAAGTTTGAGCGAATCCTATACATTTCTTTTGTAAGAAATGTAAAACACGGACGAAATCGGTGGTATAGAACGGTAGTTATTGTAAAAAAACGTAAGGGCGATACATCAATGCTGATAGGTGGGACCGAAAAAGTAAACAATCGCCAAAGGGGCTATACTATCATTTTGTTAATTTCAATAGCAAAAACAAATTTTAATTTAATAATTTCAAATACTTTATGAAGTTTTGGGTTTCAATCACTGAATCATGCAATCTAGGATGTAAAAACCGATTTAATCCACCTAGCAGTGAGATGAGACATTTTTTACACATTTCACTATTGGATTAGTTTGCAGAACTCACGAGAAGTATGCACCCAACTAGAGGTGGGATGAAAACAGTTCTAGGTTTCTAATAGGGTTGTGAGTACCGGTTTTACCGTTACCGAAAACCGGTAAAACCGTCCAAATATTAAATACCGAAATACCGGTTTTGCAAGAATGAAAAACCGGTATTTTCGATATTTTTTTTAGCGAAAACTATTTAAATAATTCATTGTTTTTTTTATAATAGAGCTTTCGAAATACTTTAAAAATATTTTCACCTACTAATGTTAGAAGTAAGATCGCCTGTTTTGGGACACTTCAATGTTTTACATTTCTTACAAAAGAAATGTATAGGATTCGCTCAAACTTTGACAACTTTTTCCGAGGCGCGGAGGGCCGAGTCTCATATACCAATCGACTCAGCTCGACAAATTGAGACAATGTCTGTATGTGTGTGTGTATGTGTGTATGTATGTATGTACAAAATGTCATGTAATTATCTCAGCAATGGCTGAACCGATCTTAATGAAATTAGTTTCAAATGAAAGGCCTAAAGTTGCCATTTGACACTATTATTTTTGATTTTCGACATGTTGTTTACTTTCTGAGATAGGGACGATTTTGTCAAAACACAGCAGGTTTTTTGCAAATAACTTTCGAACAATACAATATTGTCCCGCAAAGTGCACATAAATAGAAAGCTTGTAAAAATACCTTTCTAACAAGCTATAGATTGTCTAAATCCGTGCACGAGCGGCGGAGATATTAGACATTTTGTATTTTTAGTCCTCGCTTACCAATTTCCACCAATTAAAAATGAGATTGTTTCATACAGAGTATTGCTTCACTGGTGTTTTAGGAGCAAAACTTAACCGATTTTGAATATCGTGGTATGAAAACACATCTACGTGATTCAAGGAATTCGATCTTGAGAACATTTTGTGAATTACCTTCATAATAAATGAACTATTTCTCAAAAATCAATATATAAGTTCACTTCAAAGACAAAACAATGTGTTGATAAAGAAACAGTGAGTTCTAGTATTTATTCCTTGGATTAGGAATTGCGTTCAATCATGAGGTAAATGTTGGATGGTATATCAATACACAGATCAACAAGTAATTCACCTAGTAGTGAGATAAAAGATTTCTAATATAATTATACTTGTGGCGTCACCGAAAGCAACTGTATGTTTGAAGCCCAAAAATCTAGCGAAAATTTAGCTCTTTTGCAAGATTTAGGTTATACTGGTTATGGAGCAAAAATTACTACTTACATTATTTATAATAAGAATGTAAGAATCAATATATCATAATAATATACCTATAAAAATAATGTCACTGCATTAACCATCATTTGCCATTCCTCACACGCCCCCCCCCCCCATCTCTCTCTCACTCTCTCTCTCTCTCTCTCTCTCTCTCTCTCTCTCTCTCTCTCTCTCTCTCTCTCTCTCTTTCTCCCTCTGTCTCTCTTCTATCGCATCTATCTAGCTATTTCTGTATGCATTTCTAAGTTGTGTGATAAGATCTTCTGCCAATCTGAAATATTTATTAATTGTAATTGCGAAGGTTTGAGAAAACAAAACTATTTTTTGTCTGCTGCTACATCAACTCAACTTTAATTCAATTGTATTCAAAGCCTGTATCTACTCTATAATTAAGGAAATTCATGGCTACATCAGAAAAATATTTGGCTTAACTGGGTAATATGAAAGTTTGACAATGGAAATTTTCAAAAGAGACATTCCACGTGCGATATTTAAACTATTCGTATCTCTATTGAATTTCGAATGAAATATATGCTCAAAGACTGAAAGCTGAAGCCAGGATTTCGAAGACAAAATACATGAGAGGAAGAGGTTCTAGAGACGACAATGTGAACCTCCCACCCGAGTTCGGATTGACGGTGACGAAATCGAGATGGTCGACGAATTCATGTATTTGGGCTCACTGGTAACCGACGACAATGATAACAGCAGAGAAATTCAGAGACGGATCATAGCGGGAAATCGTGCCTACTTTGGACTCCAGAGGACGCACCGGTCGAACAAAATTCGCCGCCGCACGAAGTTGATTATCTTCAAGACGCTGATTAGATCGGTGATCCTCTACGGCCACGAGACCTGGACTATGCTCGTGGAGGACCAACGCGCCCTTGGAGTTTTCGAACGAAAAGTGTTGCGTACCATCTATGGTGGCGTGCAGATGGAAGACGGAACGTTGCGCAGGCGAATGAACCATGAGTTGTATCAGCTGCACATTCGTTGTATTGGTACGAACTTTCATGAAAAATAACGGATCAAAGACCAAAAATATCCACAAATTAGATCCAGGAAAAGAAGTCCCCAAAGTACCCACTCTCGATGGGGGATGCAACTACAATGTGTCTTCTAACTTATTGTCGTCCATATTTGGATATACTGAGTAGTTTGAACCATTTCTTTTTCACAATATTGGTCTGTATAGGACTTATTTATCCATATTTCCTGCACGAGAATTCCGAACGAAACAATACAAACACGGCTTTTATACAATCGACATAGCCTAGACATTTCACACTATTTACTTCAATACAAATAAAAACTTTGAAATATCTACCTGTCTCATTCACGAATCGCATTCTCCCTCTGTCGTTCTCTGTTCAAGGGGCTTGAAAGCACATGTGACTTTGTCTCACTTTACTATATTCAATTGCGCGTTAAAATACTGGACCAGTAAATTCTGTTCTGCACATAAATCTTTTTTCGGGAATATGTGACCAAAAAGTAAACTTTGAATTCGTCAAGTAAAGAAGCATGAAAACAAAAAGAATAAAACCAAAAAAAGATGGAAGCCCTAGAAAGTCCATTGCATATTTATTAGCCTTTTCTCAGAAGATGGGATTTTCAAAAACATTTCAAAACTTTCTGATGCAATGGTTTTCAAATTCGTACAATCCGGTTTATTCATTATTTATTATTAAATCAAAAATGGCTTCAAATATATGACGATTTCATTTTAATTAATAATTTCATTCCGCATCTTTTTATTCGTTTTGTTCATCTGCGTTCATTTTACTTATTTTATTCGTTTCATTCTTTGGATTCACTCTGATCAGTTTAGTTTTTTGTGCATTTTACTCATATCCTTCATTGTTTTCATTGTATGTATTTTATTAATTTTTTCCAGTTTATTCATTTTGTTCAGTTTCTTCATTTTAATAATCTGACTGATTTTTCAGTTTTAATCATTTCATCCACATAATTTATTTGATTCAATTTATTTCTTTATATTAATTTATAACCTTTCACTGTTGTTCAATTTTTCATTTTAATCAATGCATTTAATTCTGCTCATTTTCTTCTTTTTATTCATTTTATCACTCCAGCTCATTTTATTTATTTGATTCGTTTGTTTTATTTATGCATTTCATTTATTTTTTACTTTATTCATTTTGTTCATCCATTCTTTTTATTCATTTGATCCATTTCATTAATTTGATTCATTGTATTCACTGGATGAATTAAATCAATTTGATTCATTTAATTCATTTGATTCATGTGATTCGTGTGATTCATATAATTCATGTGATTCATTTGATTCATATGATTTATTTGATTCATTTGATTCATTTGATTCATTTGATTCATTTGATTCATTTGATTCATTTGATTCATTTGATTCATTTGATTGATTTGATTCATTTGATTCATTTGATTCATTTGATTCATTTGATTCATTTGATTCAACTGATTCATTTGATTCATTTGATTCATTTGATTCATTTGATTCATTTGATTCATTTGATTCATTTGAATCATTTGAATCATTTGAATCATTTGAATCATTTGATTCATTTAATTCATTTGATTCATTTGATTCATTTGATTCATTTGATTCATTTGATTCGTTTGATTCGTTTGATTCATTTGATTCATTTGATTCATTTGATTCATTTGATTCATTTGATTCATTTGATTCATTTGATTCATTTGATTCATTTGATTCATTTGATTCATTTGATTCATTTGATTCATTTGGTTTATTTGATTCATTTGATTGATTTAATTCATTTGATTCATTTGATTTATTTGATTTATTTGATTCATTTGATTCATTTGATTCATTTGATTCATTTGATTTATTTGATTCATTTGATTCATTTGAATCATTTGAATCATTTGAATCATTTGATTCATTTGATTTATTTGATTTATTTGATTTATTTGATTTATTTGATTTATTTGATTTATTTGATTGATTTGATTCATTTGATTCATTTGATTCTTTTGATTCATTTGATTCATTTGATTCTTTTGATTCATTTGATTCATTTGATTCATTTGATTCATTTGATTCATTTGATCCATTTGATTCATTTGATTCATTTGATTCATATGATTCATTTGATTTATCTGATTCATTTTATTCGTATCTTTAATTTTATGCATTTCATGTTCAGTCATTCGTTTTATTTCATTCAATTTGTTAGTATGAGTCAATTTATTCTATTAATCTTATAACTATTTCTAAATATAATCTTAATTTTTATGTAATAACCTAATCTAATTTGATTCGTGTATTTGGATCAAAATTATAATGATTTTCATTAATTTTTCTACTGATTTTATGAATTTGGAAACCTATTGTTTCATTTTTTGCTTTACTTTTTTATTTCGGTCGTTTTGTTGATTTCTATAATTTATTCAGTTTATTCGAGATTTTATTCGTGCAAGACTAGAAACTGTTTTCATCCCACCTCTAATTGGGTGCCTACTTCTCGTGAGTTCTGCAAACTAATCCAATAGTGAAATGTGTAAGAAATGTCGCATCTCACTGCTAGGTGGATTAAATCGGTTTTTGTATAAGCAGTGGAATGCAGCTCGATTGATCTTCAGCACATGTCTGTATTAAATTAGTGAATCAGTTTCCTTCCTACGATCATTCTTGATAATAGTAATAATGTTATTACGCCGCCGAATGTTAATTGCATAACAATCTGCATCATATTTAATCGTTTGTAGAGAGAGAAATCAACTCATATTTGTCGTTTCATTGGTTATAATAATACGATGAATATTATTTATATTTCGAAATCTTCAATTACACAGCTATTAGCATATTCAGCAGTCACATATCGCTTGAATCAACTAAACAACACTCACGACTATCAGTTGTCCGGAGTTGAAGTTGCATTTTTAACAATCTAAGAATCTGTTATAAATTCTCGGTGGCTAGCTGCCCAGAGCAATGAATACATGATAACACTTCTCTAAGTTGCATTAACTTGTGCAATTATTTACCTCACCCCACTGACAAAATTCCTGCCTGTGGCAAACGTGGAGATGCAGAGGTACACGGTCTCCATAACAAAATTTGTTACGCTAACATTTCGTTCCTTCCCAGATGGCTGTAAGGACGCGGCAGACATCGCCAATGGCATTATACCGTACAGAACTCTCGATTGATGATGGATAGCTACTCCCAGGTTCCAATCGCAAATTTTTCGTGAAATTTTGCTTGTTCTGTTCAATTAAGGACTAGCAATTACGAGTTGTACGGTCATCCTGCTCATGCTCAATTGGAAAAGGAAGCACATAAACGCTGGTTTTCAAGACGAGGTGGAATTGAAACTTAAGCGGTTTCATATACGAAGTAGGACTGTTAAAATGGGTATTTTGAACACTGGTGACAAACTAGACAGATTAACCTGACCTACTACAAATCTAAAACGTTTTTGATGCGCTGGAGCTCAAACATTTTTTGAACATTATTTTCAGTATATGTTAAGGCATTTGTATAAGGAGAAAACAGCAATTTTAGGTCTGTTTTCGAAGTAATGGTTTGTCGAATCTCTCTCTCTTTGTCTCTTTTTGTCTACTGCATTTAGCTAACCTGCTGTGCTTTTTGGTACAATAAGCGAGTTAGACAACATGACGACATGCACACTTTTCATGCTGCGATCATCAGTGGTTCTCAAGTAACGTCTGTTGAGCGATTACTTTGTTAATAAAGTATGAATTGGCATCAAAGCAAGTTAAATGCGACTGCTTTGTAAATTCAATTTAATTTCGATTTTCTCTTTGTGATTACCGGTTTTTAGCGGTTTTACCGTTTTTTTTCATTTTCAATACCGAAAATACCGGTTTCTCAAAATGTCTCGGTTTTCCCAACCCTAGTTTCTAGTCTTGCACGAATAAAATCTCGAATAAATTATAGAAATCAACAAAACGATCGAAATAAAAAATTAAAGCAAAAAATGAAATACTAGGTTTTTAAATTCATAAAATGAGTAGAAAAATTAATGTAAATCAAAATTATAAAATAAACGAAGGAAATTAGATTAGGTTATCAAATAGAAATTAAGATTATATTTAGAAATAGTTATAAGAATAATAGAATAAATTGACTCAAATTGAATGAAATAAAACAAATGACTGAACAAATGAATCAAACCATTCAAATGATTCAAATGAATCAAATGATTCAAATGAATCAAATGATTCAAATGAATCAAATGAATCAAATGAATCAAATGAATCAAATGAATCAAATGAATCAAATGAATCAAATGAATCAAATGAATCAAATGAATCAAATGAATCAAATGAATCAAATGAATCAAATGAATCAAATGAATCAAATGAATTAAATGAATTAAATCATTCAAATGATTCAAATGATTCAAATGATTCAAATGATTCAAATGATTCAAATGTATCAAATGAATCAAATGAATCAAATGAATCAAATTGATTTAATTCATCCAGTGAATACAATGAATCAAATTAATGAAATGGATAAAATGAATAAAAAGAATGGATGAACAAAATGAATAAAGTAAAAAATAAATGAAATGCATAAATGAAACAAACGAATCAAATAAACAAAATGAGCTGAAGTGATAAAATGAATAAAAAGAAGAAAATGAGCAGAATTAAATGCATTGATAAAAATGAAAAATTGAACAATGGTAAAAGGTTATAAATTAATATAAAGAAATAAATTGATCAAATATATTATTTGGATAAAATGATTAAAACTGAAAAAGTAGTCAGATTATTAAAATGAAGAAACTGAACAAAATGATAAAACTGAAAAAAATGAATAAAATGCATACAATGAAAACTGAATAAAATAAGTTAAATGAGTTGTGAGTAAAATGCACAAAAAGAATAAACTGAATAGAGTGAATCCAAAGAATGAAACGAATAAAATAAGTTAAATGAACGCAGATGAACAAAACGAAAAAAAAAAATTTGGAATGAAATATTTAATTAAAATGAAATGGTCATATATATGAATCTGAAAACATTTTTGAATAAAGAAAATGAATAAACCGGATTGTACGAATTTGAGAACCATTGCATCAGAAAATTTTGAAATGTTTTTGAAAATCCCATCTTCTGAGAAAAGGCTAATAAATATGCAAGGACTTTCTAGGGCTTCCATCTTTTTTTGGTTTTATTCTTTTTGTTTTCATACTTCTTTACTTGACGGCGTCGTTTTAAGATTATCTGGTGTTTCTACTTTATTGTTGGACCTTAATTAGTTATCAGGAACCTGGAACGTTCAATTTGCTTTGGAATTCGAAATTTATTTTTTTGATTACATATTCCCGAAAAAAAGATTTATGTACAGAATAGAATTTACTGGTCCAGTATTTTAACGCGCAATTGAATATAGTAAAGTGAGACAAGGTCACATGTGCTTTCAAGCCCCTTGTACAGAGAACGACAGGGAGAATGCGATTCGTGAATGAGACAGGTAGATATTTCAAAGTTTTTATTTGCATTGAAGTAAATAGTGTGAAATGTCTAGGCTATGTCGATAGCATAAAAGCCGTGCAATCAGTTGATTGCAATGCAGTCTCTTTCCATTCATCCTCATAGCTTTCATATTATTTCGTTCCGAATTCTCGTGCAGGAAATATGGATAAATAAGTCCTATACAGACCAATACTGTGAAAAAGAACTGGTTCAAACTACTTAGTATATCCAGATATGGACGACGATAAGTTAGAAGACACATTGTAATTGCATCCCCCATCGAGAGTGGGTACTTTGGGAGACTTCTTTTTCTGGATCTAATTTGTGGATATTTTTGGTCTTTGATTCATCCATTCTTTTTATTCATTTTATCCATTTCATTAATTTGATTCATTGTATTCACTGGATGAATTAAATCAATTTGATTCATTTAATTCATTTGATTAATTTGATTCATTTGATACATGTTATTCATGTTATTCATTTGATTCATTTGAATCATTTGATTCATTTGTCAAAACACAGCAGGTTTTTTGCAAATAACTTTCGAACAATACATTATTGTCCCTCAAACTGCGCATAAGTAGAAAGTTTGTAAATACCTTTCTAACAAGCTATAGATTGTCTAAATCTGTGCACAAGTGGCGGAGATATTAACCATTTTGTATTTTTAGTCCTCGCTTACCAATTTCCACTAATTAAAAATGAGATTGTTTCATACAGAGTATTGCTTTACTGGTGTTTAGGGGCAAAACTTAACCCATTTTTAATATCGGGGTATGAAAACACATCTACGTGATTCAAGGAATTCGATGTTGAGAACATTTTGTGAATTATCTTTATAATAAATGAACTATTTCTCAAAAATCAATATATAAGTTCACTTCAAAGACAAAATAATGTGTTGATAAAGAAACATTGAGTTCTAGTATTTATTCCTTGGATTACGCATTGCGTTCAATCATGAGGTAAATGCTGGATGATATATCAATACACAGATCAACAAGTAATTCACCTAGTAGTGAGATAAAAGATTTCTAATATAATTATACTTGTGGCGTCACCGAAAGCAACTGTATGTTTGAAGCCCAAAAATCTAGCGAAAATTTATCTCTTTTGCAAGATTTAGGTTATACTGGTTATGGCGCAAAAATTACTACTTACATTATTTATGATAAGAATGTAAGAATCAATATATCATAATAATATACCTATAAAAAGATGTCACTGCATTAACCATCATTTGCCATTCCTCACACGCCCCCCCCCCCCCCATCTCTCTCTCACTCACTCTCTCTCTCTCTCTCTCTCTCTCTCTCTCTCTCTATCTATCTCTCTCTCTTTCTTTCCTTGTCTCTCTTCTACCGCATCTATCTAGCTATTTCTGTATCCATTTCTAAGTTGTGTGATAAGATCTTCTGCCAATCTGAAATATTTATTAATTGTAATTGCGAAGGTTTGAGAAAACAAAACTATTTTTGTCTGCTGCTACATCAACTCAACTTTAAATAAATTGTATTCAAAGCCTGTATCTACACTATAATTAAGGAAATTCATGGCTATATCAGAAACATATTTGGCTTAACTGGGTAATATAAAAGTTTGACGATGAAAATTTTCAAAAGAGACATTCCACGTGCGATATTTACACTATTCGTATCTCTATTGAATTTTGAATGAAACATATGCTCAAAGACTGAAAGCTGAAGCCAGCAGGATTGAACTTGTCATCAACGTTTCGAAGACAAAATGCATGAGAGGAAGAGGTTCTAGAGACGACAATGTGAACCTCCCACCCGAGTTCGGATTGACGGTGACGAAATCGAGATGGTCGACGAATTCATGTATTTGGGCTCACTGGTAACCGACGACAATGATAACAGCAGTGAAATTCAGAGACGGATCTTGGCGGGAAATCGTGCCTACTTTGGACTCCGTAGGACGCTCCGGTCGAACAAAATTCGCCGCCACACGAAGTTGATTATCTACAAGACGCTGATTAGATTGGTGGTCCTCTACGGCCACGAGACCTGGACTATGCTCGTTGAGGACCAACGCGCCCTTGGAGTTTTCGAACGAAAGGTGTTGCGTACCATATATGGTGGCGTGCAGATGGAAGACGGAACATTGCGCAGGCGAATGAACCATGAGTTGTATCAGCTGCACATTCGTTGTATTGGTACGAACTTTCATGAAAAATAACGGACAAAGACCAAAAATATCCACAAATTAGATCCAGAAAAAGAAGTCTCCCATAGTACCCACTCTCGATGGGGGATGCAATTACAATGTGTCTTCTAACTTATCGGCGTCCATATCTGGATATACTGAGTAGTTTGAACCATTTCTTTTTCACAGTATTGGTCTGTATAGGACTTATTTATTCATATTTCCTGCACGAGAATTCGGAACGAAATAATATGAAAGCTATGAGGATGAATGGAAAGAGACTGCATTGCAATCAACTGATTCTTTCTAGGGCTTCCATTTTTTTTTGGTTTTATTCTTTTTGTTTTCATGCTTCTTTACTTGACGGCGTCGTTTTAAGATTATCTGGTGCTCTACTTTATTGTTGGACCTTAATTAGTTATCAGGAACCTGGAACGTTCAATTTGCTTTGGAATTCGAAATTTATTTTTTTGATCACATATTCCCGAAAAAAAGATTTATGTACAGAATAGAATTTACTGGTCCAGTATTTTAACGCGCAATTGAATATAGTAAAGTGAGACAAGGTCACATGTGCTTTCAAGCCCCTTGCACAGAGAACGACAGGGAGAATGCGATTCGTGAATGAGACAGGTAGATATTTCAAAGTTTTTATTTGCATTGAAGTAAATAGTGTGAAATGTCTAGGCTATGTCGATAGCATAAAAGCCGTGCAATCAGTTGATTGCAATGCAGTCTCTTTCCATTCATCCTCATAGCTTTCATATTATTTCGTTCCGAATTCTCGTGCAGGAAATATGGATAAATAAGTCCTATACAGACCAATACTGTGAAAAAGAAAAGGTTCAAACTACTTAGTATATCCAGATATGGACGACGATAAGTTAGAAGACACATTGTAATTGCATCCCCCATCGAGAGTGGGTACTTTGGGAGACTTCTTTTTCTGGATCTAATTTGTGGATATTTTTGGTCTTTGATTCATCCATTCTTTTTATTCATTTTATCCATTTCATTAATTTGATTCATTGTATTCACTGGATGAATTAAATCAATTTGATTCATTTAATTCATTTGATTAATTTGATTCATTTGATACATGTTATTCATGTTATTCATTTGATTCATTTGAATCATTTGATTCATTTGTCAAAACACAGCAGGTTTTTTGCAAATAACTTTCGAACAATACATTATTGTCCCACAAACTGCGCATAAGTAGAAAGCTTGTAAAAATACCTTTCTAACAAGCTATAGATTGTCTAAATCTGTGCACAAGCGGCGGAGATATTAACCATTTTGTATTTTTAGTCCTCGCTTACCAATTTCCACTATTTTTTTTTTGTTTTATTTCGATTATAGAGGTTTTAACCTTAAGGTCATTCGCCTCTTCGGGATACAAAAATCTCTTATGAAAAATTTCTAACCCTATGTGCGGGGTCGGGACTCGAACCCAGGTGCGCTGCGTACAAGGCAATCGATTTACCAACTACACTACGCCCACCCCCCTTCCACTAATTAAAAATGAGATTGTTTCATACAGAGTATTGCTTTACTGGTGTTTAGGGGCAAAACTTAACCCATTTTTAATATCGGGGTATGAAAACACATCTACGTGATTCAAGGAATTCGATGTTAAGAACATTTTGTGAATTATCTTTATAATAAATGAACTATTTCTCAAAAATCAATATATAAGTTCACTTCAAAGACAAAATAATGTGTTGATAAAGAAACATTGAGTTCTAGTATTTATTCCTTGGATTACGCATTGCGTTCAATCATGAGGTAAATGCTGGATGATATATCAATACACAGATCAACAAGTAATTCACCTAGTAGTGAGATAAAAGATTTCTAATATAATTATACTTGTGGCGTCACCGAAAGCAACTGTATGTTTGAAGCCCAAAAATCTAGCGAAAATTTATCTCTTTTGCAAGATTTAGGTTATACTGGTTATGGCGCAAAAATTACTACTTACATTATTTATGATAAGAATGTAAGAATCAATATATCATAATAATATACCTATAAAAAGATGTCACTGCATTAACCATCATTTGCCATTCCTCACACGCCCCCCCCATCTCTCTCTCACTCTCTCTCTCTCTCTCTCTCTCTCTCTCTCTCTCTCTCTATCTCCCTCTCTCTTTCTTTCCTTGTCTCTCTTCTACCGTATCTATCTAGCTATTTCTGTATCCATTTCTAAGGTGTGTGATAAGATCTTCTGCCAATCTGAAATATTTATTAATTGTAATTGCGAAGGTTTGAGAAAACAAAACTATTTTTGTCTGCTGCTACATCAACTCAACTTTAATTCAATTGTATTCAAAGCCTGTATCTACACTATAATTAAGGAAATTCATGGCTATATCAGAAAAATATTTGGCTTAACTGGGTAATATAAAAGTTTGACGAAGAAAATTTTCAAAAGAGACATTCCACGTGCGATATTTACACTATTCGTATCTCTATTGAATTTTGAATGAAACATATGCTCAAAGACTGAAAGCTGAAGCCAGCAGGATTGAACTTGTCATCAACGTTTCGAAGACAAAATGCATGAGAGGAAGAGGTTCTAGAGACGACAATGTGAACCTCCCACCCGAGTTCGGATTGACGGTGACGAATTCCAAAGCAAATTGAACGTTCCAGGTTCCTGATAACTAATTAAGGTCCAACAATAAAGTAGAGCACCAGATAATCTTAAAACGACGCCGTCAAGTAAAGAAGCATGAAAACAAAAAGAATAAAACCAAAAAAAGATGGAAGCCCTAGAAAGAATCAGTTGATTGCAATGCAGTCTCTTTCCATTCATCCTCATAGCTTTCATATTATTTCGTTCCGAATTCTCGTGCAGGAAATATGGATAAATAAGTCCTATACAGACCAATACTGTGAAAAAGAAATGGTTCAAACTACTCAGTATATCCAGATATGGACGACGATAAGTTAGAAGACACATTGTAATTGCATCCCCCATCGAGAGTGGGTACTTTGGGAGACTTCTTTTTCTGGATCTAATTTGTGGATATTTTTGGTCTTTGTCCGTTATTTTTCATGAAAGTTCGTACCAATACAACGAATGTGCAGCTGATACAACTCATGGTTCATTCGCCTGCGCAACGTTCCGTCTTCCATCTGCACGCCACCATATATGGTACGCAACACCTTTCGTTCGAAAACTCCAAGGGCGCGTTGGTCCTCAACGAGCATAGTCCAGGTCTCGTGGCCGTAGAGGACCACCAATCTAATCAGCGTCTTGTAGATAATCAACTTCGTGCGGCGGCGAATTTTGTTCGACCGGAGCGTCCTACGGAGTCCAAAGTAGGCACGATTTCCCGCCAAGATCCGTCTCTGAATTTCACTGCTGTTATCATTGTCGTCGGTTACCAGTGAGCCCAAATACATGAATTCGTCGACCATCTCGATTTCGTCACCGTCAATCCGAACTCGGGTGGGAGGTTCACATTGTCGTCTCTAGAACCTCTTCCTCTCATGCATTTTGTCTTCGAAACGTTGATGACAAGTTCAATCCTGCTGGCTTCAGCTTTCAGTCTTTGAGCATATGTTTCATTCAAAATTCAATAGAGATACGAATAGTGTAAATATCGCACGTGGAATGTCTCTTTTGAAAATTTTCATCGTCAAACTTTTATATTACCCAGTTAAGCCAAATATTTTTCTGATATAGCCATGAATTTCCTTAATTATAGTGTAGATACAGGCTTTGAATACAATTTATTTAAAGTTGAGTTGATGTAGCAGCAGACAAAAATAGTTTTGTTTTCTCAAACCTTCGCAATTACAATTAATAAATATTTCAGATTGGCAGAAGATCTTATCACACAACTTAGAAATGGATACAGAAATAGCTAGATAGATGCGGTAGAAGAGAGACAAGGAAAGAAAGAGAGAGAGAGAGAGAGAGAGAGATAGAGAGAGAGAGAGAGAGAGAGAGAGAGAGAGAGAGAGAGAGAGAGAGAGAGAGAGAGAGAGAGAGAGTATGATGAGGGGGGGGCGTGTGAGGAATGGCAAATGATGGTTAATGCAGTGACATCTTTTTATAGGTATATTATTATGATATATTGATTCTTACATTCTTATCATAAATAATGTAAGTAGTAATTTTTGCGCCATAACCAGTATAACCTAAATCTTGCAAAAGAGATAAATTTTCGCTAGATTTTTGGGCTTCAAACATACAGTTGCTTTCGGTGACGCCACAAGTATAATTATATTAGAAATCTTTTATCTCACTACTAGGTGAATTACTTGTTGATCTGTGTATTGATATATCATCCAGCATTTACCTCATGATTGAACGCAATGCGTAATCCAAGGAATAAATACTAGAACTCAATGTTTCTTTATCAACACATTATTTTGTCTTTGAAGTGAACTTATATATTGATTTTTGAGAAATAGTTCATTTATTATAAAGATAATTCACAAAATGTTCTCAACATCGAATTCCTTGAATCACGTAGATGTGTTTTCATACCCCGATATTAAAAATGGGTTAAGTTTTGCCCCTAAACACCAGTAAAGCAATACTCTGTATGAAACAATCTCATTTTTAATTAGTGGAAATTGGTAAGCGAGGACTAAAAATACAAAATGGTTAATATCTCCGCCGCTTGTGCACAGATTTAGACAATCTATAGCCTGGTAGAAAGTTATTTTTACAAGCTTTCTACTTATGCGCAGTTTGTGGGACAATAATGTATTGTTCGAAAGTTATTTGCAAAAAACCTGCTGTGTTTTGACAAAATCGCCCATATCTCAGAAAGTAAACAACATATCGAAAATCAAAAATAACATTGTCAAATGGCAACGTTAGACCTTTCATTTGAAACTAATTTCATTAAGATCGGTTCAGCCATTGCTGAGATAATTACATGACATTTTGTACATACATACATACACACATACACACACGTACAGACATTGTCTCAATTTGTCGAGCTGAGTCGATTGGTATATGAGATTCGGCCCTCCGGGCCTCGGAAAAAGTTTTCAAAATTTGAGCGAATCCTATACATTTCTTTTGTAAGAAATGTAAAAACACAATAGTTCTTAAATAGGAAATAAAACCAAGTCTGGAAATATTCACTGTTGATTTTCTTTGAATGGTATCACTGCTAGTATCGCCCTTTTCAAGAAAAAGCGTTGGTTTCTTAGTTCTCAGCTGCGTTGGAAATTTGAGTAAAGTATAAACTTCAAACGATTCAAAAAAAAAATTCGTTTTTTTTGGCTCAGTACAATAAATAACCCCTTCAGGAAAATTCAGTTTTCCCACCAGAATTTAGATATTTTATTAACAAAGCATTAACAATAATTCGTTTGTATGTCTATTTTAAGGGCCATTTTTTCGCTTTCCCATTGATTTGGTTTGAGATTTCTAGCACTGATGTTGTCCTATGCTGATTTGAGCGATTCTCTGAGTCCTGCCACTATCCCATGTAGTATGTGTATTCAAAAACATCGCGAAGCATAAAGTTCTAAATGTTCTCAAACGATACAATATCCGAAGAGAGTGATAAAAGTTATAAGAAATGTCTCATCACACTGTTAGGTGGATTAAAAACGTTTTGCCTTACTCATATAGAAAGGTTATGCAATCACTCTGAAAAACGTCAACCTAATCCCGGCCCGGAGGGCCGAGTGTCATATCCCATTCGACTCAGCTCGTCGAGATCGGAAAAAGTCTGTATGTGTGTGTATGTATGTATGTGTGTGCGTATGTGTGTATGTGTGTGTATGTATGTGCGTATGTGTCAAATAATGTCACTCATTTTTCTCAGAGATGGCTGGACCGATTTGCCCAAAATTATTCTCAAATGAAAGGTGCAACCTTCCCATCGGCTATTGAATTTTGGATCGATCGGAATTCTGGTTCCGGAATTACGGGTTTCGGAATTCGGCCACACAGAAATTTCTCATATAAACTATTGGAAAAATTAAAAATAGAATTTTTATTTTTGATGCTAAATGTGTTCATGGTGCATGAAACGTCGAGATTTGATGCAAACTCGAAAAAAAATTTGACGACGATTCACTTTTTTGGATTTTGGCACATTTTTGCCTTTCTCATATAAAAAGGTTATGCAATCCTCTGAAAAACGTCAACCTAATCCCGGCCAGGGCCAAATTTTTTTTTCGACTCGCATAAGGTTTCTGGATTTTAATAGGTGCATAGTTGATGGTTTACGGAGAGGGGTTACACCCCCCCCCCCTCTACTGTTCACTCCTCTTCTTTAAAAATCTCTTTACATCACCCCTCAGACCACCACCCCTTCCAACGCTCATACCCCTCCCTTTCAACCCCATCATCTTTAAACCACCACTATATCACAAAGCATACCAATTTAAGCTGGGGAGTCGTTCGTTCATGGGACTTTCGCCCTCCTCACATACCCACCCCCGCGTGACAAAATGAGTTGGCAAGCAGATAACATTGAACTAATGCTGATTAGGCTAATGGAGTATGATATTGTTTTGTTTCAAGTGTTCCACCGTCGACACGTAGCTCATCAAGTTCGTGGCTGGCATGCCAAATGGACATTTCCACAATTATGTTGAACATAAAAAGCTTCCGTGCCATAGTTTAGAGAAATGAGAAAGGCACAATTGCACCGCTAGGTGGATTAAAACAGGTTTTTTCAATAGCGGTCATTGTTTCTATTTACAGCAGGTATCAGCTTGATAATCCTAGAAAAAATACGAAATAAAACAGTTTCGCCTCTAAACTGTTAGCAAAAAAAGTGTCGCCCTGTTTGTTTGCATGGAGCTTGGAGGGCGAAACATTAAACAAACAAACAAAATACAGTTTCCCCGTTGTATTTTTTGCTGTAGCTTAAGAAAGCAATATCGTAGAATCCAACCCTCATTCGCATGTATGAAAAAAAACCTTTACATTTGTAAGTGTCGCCCTTCTCATAAAAAAGGGTTGGAATGAAATCGCAGCTCCTGATATCACGCTATCTCTGAAGTACATGCGTGCATAGTTCCAAATTTTACTTCGACATCGACTTTTTCTAAAGGCCACTTCCCAGTAGTATCCTTGATTTGAATTATTATCGTTAATCCTAATGCCAAAGAACAAATAAAAACCTCTCGAAAACGAGCCGTTTGGAAAAATCATCATCATTACTGGAATTTTCATTTTCACGAATCTTTTTGATAACCTTCCGTCACTTGCGTTAATGCACTGGGTGCACAATGCTCTGAAAATCTAGCGAAATCGTCTTAGGGCACCAGCGGATCTAATTCAGAGCTATCTGCGCAGCGAGTTAAATCTGTAAAGAATACTAAAAATTAATTTCAATTCCATAATTTTTAGTTCAGCGATTCGAGAGATCGTGCTACCCGCAAGCCGTGAAAAATAGACTACGTTGTGAAGCAATGGTCACTATTTATTAAAAAATCACTGTTAAATAAAAAATAAAACTATTAAAAATTTCAAATAGTTCATAATTTTCACAAACTTTTAGGAAAAATTGTCTATCAGTGTGATGAGACATTTCTTACACATTTCACTGTTGTATTATTGATTAGTTTGCCGAATACACGCGAAATTGGCAAACAACTAGATGTGAGATAAGCACAGTTTCGAGTCCTGCGCGAATAACACTTTGAATAAACTGAATAAATTAAAGAAAAATAATAAAACAAATCAAAATTTAAAATAATTGTGGAGGAAAAAAATAAAAAAAAATAGTTATTCATAAAATGGGCAAAATGATTAATATAAATCAAATTAATAAAATAAATCAAATTAGCTCTAATGAAAATTAGATAATATTAGAAATGTTAAGAAATTAAGAGAGTAAATTAAATTGTTTGAAGCTAACTAACTGTCTTTCAATAATTAAAAAAAAAAACTAACTAAACCGAATTAATAAAATGAAAAAACTGAATACAATATATGAACTGGGAAAAATGAACAATTTAATAAAATGAGTGGAATAAATTAAATAAATAATATAAATACAACCAAATAATATGAATAAGATCGATAAAATTAACCCTTTCATACCTAATATTTTTCTAGCACATATATGGTTCCAAAACAGTTTTTCTTAAAAGTGTAAAGAAACACGAAAAACCTGTTTTGATCAAGATAGATGCTTATCTAGCAGTGTGAGAAGCTGCTCAAATTTTACATACCGATCCCTAATACACATCTCCTGCAAAGTTTTCAATAGTTCGATTGGGCAGAGAAGATAGCCGAAAGCAGTCTGCATTGATAAAATTTATCAATTTTCAATAATATTTGGAGACAACGAAGATATACAAAAAAATAATTTTTCACCGACATCTGAAAATGTCTCTGGCAACACTGCTCCAGTGAAATCCATTCAGAACAATTGCATTAACTTCAGT